>NC_069144.1:56128497-56279731 GCF_943734635.1 Anopheles cruzii | reverse complement strand
CCCCCCCACCCGATAGCCCCGACACACCGGAATCATGGCGATTCGCCCACAGCGATCTCATACCGGCCGTTGGCATAATGGCGTTCGGTGAGTACTCGCCGCCCAGTAGCACAGGCGACACACTAACGATCCGTCTGCAGCTTTCATGTGCCACCACAACACGTTCCTGGTGTACCAATCGATGCAGGACGCGACCATGGAACGCTGGGAGAGGGTTACACACATTTCGGTCGGCTTTGCCTGGCTCGTCGCAGCCCTGTTCGGCATCGCCGGATACTGCACCTTCCGGGCACTGTCGCAAGGTAACGCAGGCTGACTCCTCAAACCGCGCAGCAAGTGGCTTGACTAATCCATCTTCTTTTCCCACAGGTGATCTGCTGGAGAACTACTGCTGGGACGATGACCTGATGAACTTTGCGCGGGTCCTGTTCTCCGTCTCGATACTGCTCACTTTTCCGATCGAATGTTTCGTGTCGCGCGAGATCGTGCGAACGCAGCTGAAGCGGTTCTACTCGCACGAGGTGATCGAGTACGACACGGACAAGGATCCGAGCCACGTCACGGGCGAGGACGACGATCGGCAGTCGATGCTAACGACGCTGGTGATCGTGTTTGCCGCATTCATCATCTCACCGTACACCGAGTGTCTCGGTCCGGTGCTGGAGTTGAACGTAAGGGGCGGGTGCCGGGAACTCACCCGAGAGACTCGAAGTCTGACCTCCTTCCATTTCCAGGGTCTGCTGGCAGCGATCCCTCTGGCGTACATCCTTCCGGGGCTGGCCTACATCCAGCTCAGCCCACACTCGCTTTTCAGCCAGGAGAAACTTCCGGCCGTGGGGCTGGTACTGTTCGGCACCGTCGTCACCATCTCCGGAGCGGCCATCCTAATGCCTAACCTGATCGGGGACTGCCGGACCGGCATCATCATGGGCTACTGTAAGGACGATGAGCTAGCGATGAACGGGACGTCGCTCGTGGCGGCCACCACTTTGGCTCCGAACTGCGCCACGGACAAAATGTAAGGCGCGTAAGCAACTCAACTCGAGCACAGGTCGAACACAACAATCAAAAGCGATACGAAGTGAACGAAAACCAAAGAATGTATTGTTTCGGAATTTTTGCCGTTTATTGAAGACCCGCGGGAAACGATCCTCTGTGACTGCTATTGGTTCCTCGAACACATCGTTTGGTTCTCGCTGGGACCAATCCTTGTTTTCAGCTTTCCGATCGTTCGTTTTCTATTCCATTAGGTGCGAGCACCCTTTCTACCGACAAAGCTTACAGCGTGACGAAAGTTTATCAAGCATTACGTACCTGCAAGATCGCGATCTTGAAACGTTGATATTGTTCTACACTTTAACTACCTTTCTAGGGCCATCTAAGGCAAAGTTGCATTTATAGGCTATGTTTTTGAAACTCTTTTCTACGACATGATTTCTACGACATTTCTATTGCGCCTCTCTGTCGGTGTTACTTTTTCTGATGCGAACCTCTATTTAGGGAATATATTAGATTGACGGAAAGAAGCGCGCGAAATTGATGAATTGATGAATCCAAACCAAATCGAAACGGAAGCCGATACGCCAAACGAATGGCGTCGCGCAGAGTATCGTGTGAAACTTTTTAGGGAACAGATCGAATACATAATCATAGAGCGTAAGAAACTCTCTACACTATTCTACACCAAATGCTAAGCGAAAGTACTCTAAATCACCACTAATAAATCAAAAAGCTAATTAACTACATCGATGAATGGATATATATATAACAGTGTTAGAAACGCCAACCGTGTGTACCAATATTTTTAGCGAACGGAAAACGACGGAAAAGGCGGTGAATGTTACGAGAAATTTTATGCAAAAGTACCACTCCCCGTGGTACCAATAACAATAAATAAATATTTTAAAGAATAGACATTTTCGAGACGCGCCGCAAATACCGCAAGCATCCAAATAGTATAGCTTTAGGCGAACGTGAAACCATCCAAGTAACCGTAACCGTAACGTTCGGTAACCCGAGTGAGCGCGTGAAATTGGCCGGCGAAAATGCGATTCTAAGATTCTAAGGTGGATGTTAAACTTTGGAAATTAACTTTGTTTCTTGGCTCAAAAACAGGCGTACAGTCTTCTTCGTTTCGGATTCACGAATCAGTATTTATGTACCACCTTTACACCGGACCGGAAGGATTGCGTGCGTATCGGACGAAAAAGGATCAAGCTGTTGTGGATAAAGAACGGAAAAGTGGCAAACGTTACGTTAGAGATAGGATATATTTTAAGTAGCTAAATTCAACAAATCGTCAGACTAGCGATAAAACCCGAACCGTACGTAACCGGAACATCCACCACAGTAGCGAAAGAAAATCTATGAGCTGATGTTATCAATGTTAGAAAATAAACAGAATAGAAATCTACCAATGAACCGCTGTTTTTGGGCCACTTTCATGCCAAATCCGAACGGCCAAATCCATTCGCTGCGCCGATGCGCCTCCAGACGTAGAAAGTGAGGTTCGTGTGCCTCACCTTAGAGAGCTCCGTCGTGCTGCGGCGACGCTCTGTTTACGCTGGTGAATCGACAGGAAAAAAACGGACCCAATCGGTGACACACTTTGCCGGCGTAACGATCACAGGTGCAAGCCGCCGAATCGCGCGCACGATCGCGTAATGCGCGTGTGCGGCCACTTTCTGATAAATTTGTTTCGCCAATTTTTACGAAACAATCGAACGGAATTGATCGACCGCCTGGTGGTCAATAAAAGCGATGCAACGGAACCACTTGATGCGGTGGCGATTATGTAAGGTGCCGGTGCTCTAACCTCGCGTATGTTTACCAGGCTGGCTGGCTGTTAACACCTCGCGTATCAGCCGGCCGGCCGGCCGGTTGCTAGTGATCTGCGCAAATGAGCAAATGCCGGCCAAAAATCTAGCTCAAGGCAACCGTCACGAGTGGCCACAAGGTTCACGGTCGTCGGTCGGTGCCCCAGATAGCTGGTGGCGTCGGCGATGGTTCTTTGCGACGAAGACAGTTGGACCCTGCGGACGCGGACGGTTATTGTTTTGATTCATTTTATTTCACTGCATTTTGAAATACATCTCAAAACACACGCCAGACTCGAGCCTCCGAGGCTCCGAGGCCTCCGAGCCGAGCTTAACGTTCCTCAACAAAAACAATCACGGATCTTAGAACAAGATGTACGCTTGTAAGCTTGTGCTTCTTTTTCGTTTCACTTAACGTTAATGCTCCCTTAATGTCCTATATCCTGCGCCTAACCCTAACCTGCCTGTAGTGTGTGTGCGTGTATGGGATGTCGATCCGTGGAAACAAAACCACCCGTTGTTCCGGCGGCCTAGTTTCCTGGGGTCTGTCTTCCTGTCTAGAGTTAATAAAAAACATCACAATACTCGCTTCAAAATTTGTAACGGCGGCCGACGGGATGCTGCCCGCCCTGCACGCTGTGTTTCGTTGTTCCTCACCGATCACCGATCCCTAGCACTGATTGAGGCCCCAAACGAGCCTCCCTAGCCTAATCCTACTTCGATCCTAGTAAGTAAAGTAGACATACACTCACACAGACAAAAAAACGACAAACACTGCTCCAAATAATTTGGAATACCTTTCGATTTCGGGCTCAAACTTTCGCACCCCATTCTGGAGTCTCCCGTGGGGGGGTCCATCAGAACGTGTGCTCCAATTTCACGCCAAAATCGTTTAAATCTTCTGCTCGCGTGTGTGTGTGCGTGTGTGAGGCGGTGACGGTAATTTACGCTTTCTACTTGCTGCTGCCGGTAAAGATGATCCTCAAGCTTGTCGCGTCATTCTTGGGATTACACCGTGACGCGTATACTCACTCACACACACACGCAAGCACATAAATATGCAATAATTTAAGACACCGAACGTGAGCGCACTTAACCGTTAAAACCTAAGCCATTATCCAGTTGGAACTCCAACACAACGCATCATCATCATCATATGCCGCCCTACGGATACGATTAAGAGACGAAGAAAGAAGCAGCCCCACTATACCCTAGTGTTTCTCCGCGCCTTCTACATCACAATTTGGTGGACTCGTTTTCCCCGTTTGTTACTTTTTAGCTTACTTTTGCTTCGGAACCTCAACCGGAACACCACGCGCGGGGAGAGCGGGAGAAACAAAACTGGTACGTGGCAAAGGTGGTGCCGATTCTTGGGGGCCGCCCCGGGGGCACGCACGATGAGTGACAGTAATGATTATAAATATATTAAACGCATGTCCCGATGGCGCGTGGCTAGAACTCTCGATCGATCCTCGATCGCAGTCAGCCGACCATCCCAAGCCCACCCCGTTGGTGGCCGTCACATCATTCAGCTCGGACCCCGTGCGTTGGTGTGTGTGGTTTAGTAGAGTTAATTAATTAAAATCACATTCAGCTTTCGATCAGAGTTCCGCTCCGTGGGGACGGAGACTGGTCCACCACCACCTCGGCCGCCTTAGTGGGCGTTGTAGACGCGGTAGGCGGTGCGATACGATCGCAGGTAGTTCGGCAGACGCTGCACGAACCCGTAGATCTGCTGAGTGGGAACGGCGGCGGCGATCGGTGGCGGGACGGTCGACGTGGTCGTCGTCGTCGTGGTCGTCGTGGTCGGGGCCACCGTCGACGGGAGATGATGCTCTTCGTTCTGCTTCAGGCTGTCGTAGATCTGCTGGAAGCTCGGCATTCGCTCCTGGCCGAGCGTCATCTCTTTGATGTCGTCGTCCTTCGGGGCGACCACGGCCGGGTGCTGCGCCTGGTCCTCCTCGACGGGCGTCCCGTCGGGGCGCAGGCGCACCACCATCGGGCCGGTCAGATAGTTGGTGTTCTGCTCGACCGGCGCCAGGTTGTTGAAGTGCGTCGAGGCGGCCGGCTCGAACTGGTAGCTGTAGTCCACGTTGGTCGACGCTTCCTGCGGCAGATGGTTCTCCGGAGGCTCCGGGTACTGGCCCTCCTGGCCAGTCGGACCACTTCCGCCGGTACCGGTGCCGTAGTCGTAATCCATGCCGTATTTGTTGATGCTCGAGGCAGCCTTACGATCGAACGGAGCCGGATCATCGAACAGCGGATTGTGGCCGAACTGCTCACTTGCCACGACGTACGCCGGGGCGACCGTCGTCTGTGTCTTCTTCTTGCCGTTCTTCGTGTGCCCATCCATCATGGC
Source organism: Anopheles cruzii (assembly GCF_943734635.1). Taxonomy (NCBI): domain Eukaryota; kingdom Metazoa; phylum Arthropoda; class Insecta; order Diptera; family Culicidae; genus Anopheles; species Anopheles cruzii. Next base: position 56,274,556 of record NC_069144.1, on the reverse strand, counting down.
GTCCCAGACTGCGGAGAGAGAGAGCGAGAGCGAACAAGCGAATGGTGGTTAGAGAACCGATTAAATGTCAACGAGGGGGGTGTGCGCGGCTCCGATCATCGATCAGCGTCCAAGCGATCGCAACCCGACGATCGATCACGTGACACTCCTACACGCTGCCGCGGTGCTGGCTTACGTCACCTTTACGGCGTGGCTTCCTGGCGCACTTCCTGCGCGCAGGGGTCACGCGAAGGCCTTCCCAACTGTCAATCAGATGGCACGATGGGTAGCCGACGCTGCGCGGTCAATGGCGCGAACTTTGCCGGCTAAAGCTCGCAAATCAAGAGGCACTTGTTGTGCCCTATCCGAAGGTTCGAGCACCACGCTAAGGCCACACCAGCAAGCGATCGATCGATCGTCGGAACCCGACGGAAATGTCAACCGGTACGGTACTTACTTATATCGGTGGCGCCCCGCTGGTACGGGTCCATCGAGTCGAGGTGCGACTCGTTCATGTCCTGCAGCTTGTTGATGCCGTACATCAGCAGGTTGCGCTTGCACATGTTGGTCGGCATGTCCTGGGCGTTCTTGCAGTAGCTCGAGACCTGCTTCGCGAACATCGTGTACAGGTGTGACATCTGAAAGTAGGCAACAAAACAATGGCGTCGTCAGTGAAAGTGAAAGCAAACCCCCCAACGTGGTGTCGGTGGTCGACCGCAGGTCTTTGCCGCATGTGGTGTGTCTGAATCTGCCTGCCTGAATAACTTCCTTTCGGCACGCAACAATCGGCTCCCCAAAACACGCCGTGCACGCCATCGAAACAAAGCCCCAAAGCAGTGCCCAAGGCAGTGCGGGAATGCGTGACCGCCAAGCGACGCTTGGCATGACGGGCGCACTTCACGCCAACCATTTACGCGGCTCGCTGGCACGCTCTAATGGCCGGCAGCGCATAAGGCGCACGAAACATGAGCCAAAAGAAAGTCGCCAGGGGGCTTTTGAACTCTACCATCGAGCCGCTCTGCCAAGTGACTGTGGTAGGCACCCTCGAAGTGCACCTTCCGGTGCATCCACAACTTCGGCTCCATGTCGATTTATCTCAACCCTCGACACACAAGTGATGCAACCTTCCGACGGGGTAGATAAATGAGTGTGGCCTCCCATCAACCCCAGCAGCACACCAGCGTTAACGTTCTGGACTCGCACGCCCTGACTGCCCCCGTAATTAATTACACAGCGCGCGATGCGCGGCTCGTGCGCGTCGCTGCTCGATTCTACGTCACGATTCGGCCGCGAACGGGGCTCTGTCTCGAGGCACGCTTACGTCAGACGCTGGCTAGGAGGTCGTCCGGTAGACGTTCCGCGCCCAAGGTGACACAGTTCCGGGATGCAACCCGGTGCGGGCGATTTCTAACGCTGTGCGCATCCTCCCCACGCGGAGTGGCCCGAAAAACCTTGGCCTTGACTTTCCTTGACATCGACAAGCGTGCGCGCACTCACACAGACGCGTTCGCCCGCGTGTGTGTGTGTGTGTGGCTCCCTATCCGGGTTTGGAGAACGAATCCGGTTTCGCCCGGTTCGCCGCCCTGACCTAGGGGACCCTGCACGCGGACTTGTTGGACGAGTTTTCACCGCAACGACTGCGATGAAGACACACCAGCGTCACCAGTTTCCACAAAGGCCACTTCGAGGACCTTCGGCGGTGCGTCTAATCTAATCGATCGATATGCTAATGGAAATGTTCATCGTAGAATGTCAAGGAGCCTCTCGGGTCCGCTTTCGCTTGCTCCGGCCATGTTCCGAATCCGAAAGATTTCGACACACACGCAGGTCGCTGAAGTGGCGCAACTTAGCTTAGGTATACGAAACTTACCTTCTCACCACGGCTGAGGAACTCCCACATCGGGATGGCCGAGCCGGAGCAGACGGTCACCAGACTCGACACCACCACCACCGCGGCCGCACTCAGGCTCAGCTTTCGACTGACCGCCATTTCCGTGAACCTTCTCCCCGTCACAAGCGTCCGATTCCACACACAGTTCCCGACAACAAAACGGTAGCCTTCCGGTGCAACGGTGCGTTCGTCGCTTACGTTTGCATCTAAGTCGTTCGTTGGCTTCTTCCGTAACTCGACACCTGGCCGTTTGATTTCCGTGCGCTTGCTTTACGAGCTTTATCGTTACTTTGTCTCTCTCTGTTTCACTCTCTCACTGTAGGTTCGTGTTTCCTGCTGGCCACCGATTTCTTCGCACCACTTCGACTGGCGCGGTTCCTGCGGTTCGATTGTTTCGTATTCCGATTCCGCTTCCGGTGCAGTGCGCTTCACTCAAACGCCCTCTCACTTCACCCTTCACCGTTCCGTTCTCACTTCGTTCCGACTTCGTCACTTCGGGCTCACACCGTGTTTCACTTTCTTCCGTCCTCGCCTCGTCGTCGGCGGACCTTTTCGCTGTCGATGTTTGTTGCTCCGCTTCGACTCTGGTCGCGAAACTTTTCACACCACTTTTTTTGCTTTCGCTCCTCGCTATTGTGTTTGCTGCTGTTGCTACTCTCACCGTCCGTGTTATTAAAGTGCACTGCGAGTTTCGCGTCACGCTCGTTGTTGCTGCTGCTGTGGGTTGCAAAGACTGAATAAACACGCTCCTCCGGGCGGCCTTCACCTTATATACTGGGGCCGGCTTCGTAGCTCATGACGTCATATGCCGACTGGCCGACGCCACCCGAAGCCCTCGCCCTCTCTCGCTCTCTCCTGCGCGTGGTCTCTCTCTCTGGGGCCAGTGGGGCCGTCGGGCTGCCCCTCTTACGCGATCGCACCGATCTCGCCAGCGAGCCGATGCGTAAACAATGCATCCGATCGCCGTGTCGTTCTGTCTGTCGCTCACACACAGAGACACGCGGATCAAAGCCATGGTTGGCTCCTGGTACCTCCTCCCCGCGGCCACCCTTACCTTCTACGGCGTTCCGGGTTCCTCTTCCGTTCCGTTCCGTGCCATCTCGGCGCGTACGCCTCTTCTCTTGATTTGTTTTTTTGCTGAGGTTCTTTTTTCTGGTCTGGTTTTCCCCTTTTTCTGTCCGTCCGTGTTGTTTTTGTTGTTTTCTTCGCTACCTTTTCTCTCGATTCGCGCCGCGGAAAGATCCCGGAGTGGCGGCGCGGTTCTTTAACTTTTTCTTTCGTTCTTCTTCGTTCTTTTTTTTCTGTGGATCCTGGAGCATCTTCTGTTTTCGACATTCTTGTCTCACAAACTCATCCCACGGGAAATTGGCTTTCCTTTCTAACGAACCACGCTCCAAGCAGAACAATTGTATCCCGCGTGATTCCGGTGCTTCGGGTGGTTCTGATGGTGACGTTCGCGACTATTGCCTGGGGGAAATCCCCCAGAAAAGAATGCGCCATCAGCGTTCGCGGTGCTGCCTTTAACTTCATTCTCCATCCCAGGATGGAAAACAAACAACCGAACGGTCGGCGTGTGGGTTTTGTTTACACCTTCCGAAACCGCGGTGAATCTGCTTCCCTGCCCGGTGCTAGATCACAACAACAAACTATGAGCCCATTTTTGGCTAACCGGTTCCGCGGGGGCGCTCGCTTCGCTAATGCTCACTCGGTTAGCTGCCGACGGTGAGCAATTGCTCTAGAATTTGGTCTGTGAGCCATCTTTGCGAGAGTGGCTTTCCGCGAGACCGGTTCCGGTTGCCGTCGTCCGCCAGCCAAACAGCCGAACTCCCGTCGGACAAACAACTCCGCCTCGATGTACGCGTGATGCTTCCGCGCGGTTCTTAACGTCCCGCATTCCGATTCCGCAAAGTGCCGAGAAGCTGCCCTCTTAGCACATTTACATACGACCACCCGCCCGCAACCGGTGGCAGGTTGGCCACCGAAAATAGTCATTACTCAGTGTAAAATAATTTCAACGAAATCGCTTATTTGCCGTCCACCGGAACGGTTTTGGACGATAACATCGCACCGCAAATGGGCTGCCGTTGCTGTGGTGAGTGACCACCAGCGGGGCTCCTCTTTGAATTCGGCAACATTTCAAGAATTTCTGAAGAGCCAAACATTAAACAGTGGCACAAAGGTTAAGGGGGAACTTGATCGTGCGCAATCTCGGAATCTACGGAGGTTTAATGGCTACCGTGGCGAGGCGAGGCGTGCACGAGATACAAAGGCCTCCACACATCAAATTGTTTTATACTCCATTTTGTGATTTGTTTCAGTGTCGCCGCCGTGGCCATATCGCATGGCTCGACGGATTTTATTACTCACTGAAGTAGCCCGTCTGGGGCCCGGTCGCTATCAAATCAAGCCACCGGATCCTCCAAAGATGGTCCTCGCTGGCGTCGCGAAGATTTATGAGCCCCAGCCAACCTGTGGTGGGCTCTGGTAGCCTCTCTCTCTCTATCGCCGGCAGGAATGTTAATTGGATTGCGGCCCACGCGTCCCGTCCAGGTTGGCATACGTGTCACAACGGGCTATACTAAACCGAACGTCGTTTTGGAAGGCGTTTGAAGACGATCCTGTGACTGTTGGATCGGGTGCGAAAAGGTTCCCGCGAAAGATCAGAAAGGAAGTAGATGATTTTAGAACGAAGCAGAATTTCGATTGCTGTGTTTTTAGTTGGCAGTAAGTAGGGCCCGATGCTGATAGTAATGGAAGTTCACAGTGGCACGGGTTGGCAAGGCTAAATGTAAACCTTTCCCCAGACGACTTTGCCGTGGGGACATTCCAAGAGCTTCATCAACAAACCCGGCACGTCCGCTGCTGCGGTACGCCGCAAAAGGTGGATGATATTTCAACACCCGAATCAATAAAGTAGCGCAGGCAGCAAACCTCATTTACTTGACGGCCGATGGCGCAACTCTAAACGAAAATTAAACGATCAACACTCCCCCAAAAACGGAGCGCGGTGGCGGCGATGATGATGGTCGGGTCGGGTGCCCTAATCGCCCGGGGGCCCGCGCGATAGGCACTCTACAATCAACACGTAACTCGTGTGCTGTGGCCGCCTAACCTGAGGGCGATTCACAAACATTGGTGGCCGGGACGTGCACTTACACGCTTACGAGTGTACCGCCCACTGATTGTAGGCGCGTACGCCCAGCTGCAACATCAAATGATGCTTGTTTCGTTTTTTTTTGGACGACACCGACCGCACCACGGAGGAACGCACTTTAGTCCAAACAATGCTGACGGACTGGTCATCGCTGACCACTGTTGTTTATGGCATCGTGATGAAACCGGTGACGAATGTTGGCGCAAAATTCTGCACCATCGCGCCACAGCTAATTCGGTACACGGAATCATTAGTAACATTCCAGGCGAAAATGGAAATGTGCCCCAAACAGAGACATTAACCATTTGCAATTAGCAACGATCCAGCAAATCATTTATTATCACGGAGACTCTAACCGGGCCAAAAACTAACGACGATAATTATACTAAATCGAGAGACGGAGAGTGAGAGAGAATGAGAGAAATTCCTGTCTGGAATGTAACTGCGCAAAAGAAGTGTCCAATGTGGCCACATAAATGCCACAATCTTCACTCGATGCCGTTGCATAAATCCGGCCAAATTGTTACCATCCGGAGGTGGTGGTGCCAGGACTCGATTCGGGTCTTTTCATCAGTCACCCCGCCGATGATTCATCGAGCCCACAAAGCGCTCGACAAATGATCTTTCCTTGCCAGACGCCAGCCACACACCAATCGCGCTAATCACGCGTTTGGCGCAAACAAACAACATGAACCTCTCAAAACAAAACAAAAAACCAAACGAAAGAACGAACGAACGTGGCCAAATGCGTCGTCCAATGGGTGTCACGCCGACGCCTCGCCATCGGCGGGCGATGCTCGCGGGTGCGTTTCCTTAAAAGGCTGCGCGTCGGGCTGCGTGTCGATTCGTCATCGATCTTGCGCCAAGTACGTAAACGGTAAACGCTGGCCAGCGGCTTCCCCGACCCGGGGCTGGCCTAATGGCCGATCGAATCTGCATCCATTAGCGTCGGCAGTCCGGCTACCGGCAGCAATCGAGCCCGGGACTGCGCGGAGCATAAAGTGCCTTCAATTAAATCACCTTCCCAAGCCATGTCCCAAGTGGGGTGCCGATCGTGACCGTTCCCGGAACTTCCTCGGGTTGGAACGTTCTTTTTTTCCGTTTTGTTTTGTGCCACCCGCAGATCCGCAATCTTCACCAGAACGGCTCAATCTTCGCCCGGGAAGACGATTTGAGGATCACTCAACCTCAACGAAGCTCGACACTCAAGCCGGTCCGTCCGGTTAGATCCGTGTCGGGGCTAGATACGAGCCATAAAGGTTCGTTCTTGATGACTTGCGCGAAAGTGTCTCAGCTCCCAGCGGCGCTCAGGGCAGGGGCGCTGCCGAAGGTCACATGGTCATCGGGTGCCGCCCCGAAGATCCGCCTCTGGATCCGGCCGCTGGGAGCCGATCGGAGGTGTTGGTGATTTTGCTTCGCCTTTGGGTTCGCGGGGCTGTGTCCGCTTTCGTTGGTCAGTCGGCGAGGCGGTACATTTTTGGGCTGGGTGCCCATTATAGTAATTCTCGTCGCTCGTTTCCGCTCCTTCCTAACGAGCTGCCGAACGTCGGACCCCATGAAAGCCCTGCATTCATCTCCAGGCCCCCAGGGCTCAGATCATCTCATCAAGCGAGGGGTTCCGGGAGGTTTTGCTAAATCATGCCCACAACCCATCAGCAAAGTGGACCGGTAGCACCATTGCGCGTGGCCGTAATTTATTCTCGCGATTCCGCGCGGGAGAGTTTGCAAAGAGAAAAAAGACGGCCGATACGTCGGGTGATGTCACATCACGGGATTCGTGCTTCGGGAAAAGAATGCTGAACTAGAAAAAAGAACCAGAACAAATTAGCGGCTGGCCGTCTTTGGCACCGAAATATTGATTTGAAATAGGACCAAGCCAAGAATAGCCAGCGACTCGTCCAAGTTCTAGTTTTAGAATTTAATTACTATTTAATTTTTCAGCCGCAGCTCAAGGCGCGCTCTTAACGAATGACAAAATTAGATCGAAATATTTTTGGCAAGAATGACACTGGAGGAATCAACAAGCTGCCCGTGTTGACAGTGGAACCGACTTTCGATCATTTCGACTCGTATACGCGTACGATCGTGCTGGTCCGCGAAGTCCTCGAAGAAGCGCGACACAAAAACATCATTATCATTCGTTATCTGCGCTTCGTCGCCCCAGCAGCTAGCGGTACTGCCCCGTCGGCGCCGGCGGCCCCGACGGCGGCAATCCGGAGCCCGCGGGCGCCGTAGGCCTCCATTTGTTTTCCATCGGTCCGGTTTCGATGCGCAAAACTTCGTCTGGTTTCCCCCAAAATGCCACGGATGCTGCTGCTGTCGTGGCTCGTTCTTTCTCTTCGGTGTCTCCGCTCTCCGATGTTATAAAAATTATGCAAATCAGCGAAGCTGACTGACGCCAGCCAGTCGGCGGGGCACGCAAATTTGGCGCGCCGCTGTTTTTCGTTGACGCGTCGCGGTTCTACGCAGCCGGCGCGGAGCGACAAACAACAACAGCCTCGATCAATCCGTCGGCCGGGCGTTGTTTGTCACCTAGCTAATCATAGCTGACCGCAGGATCGTCGCGTGTCCACAACGCACAACTCCTTCGATACTGACGTCTGGCGATCTTTGCGAGGCTAGCCAATTTTAGACACGTCGACGTCCAGGGCAATCGAGGGCCACCAATCTGCCGGCGCGCACCGGTTCCGGGAGTCTCGAGCCGATTCCGGGAGAGCTCGAAAACGCGACACCGGCGGACCCCCCGATTGGCGCCAGTTTAGTCGTAAAAAGCGCGATACAAGTTTCGTGGGCCGACCAAACTGGCACAGTGGATTGGGACGCAGAGTGGAGACCCCCCCCAAAAAAGTGTGGCGCCGAAGCCATCCAATCACACACACACAGACGGGACGGACGCGCATGCGAAATGCGAAAGAAATAACCTTCTAAAGGCCACCACTAAATGGGCACGGGAAAAAAAGGAAGCGAAAACAAAAACGCCGCCAAACGTAGGCTCGTTAAGCGCGAAAGAATTTGTTTACGTTTCGACGGACGATGTCGGCCCACGGATCTGCGTTCCGACGACGCTCTCCGGATGACAGGCAGGTGAAAGGTGGAGGTATTTTCTGTGCCCAAAAAATATGCCGGAACGTTGGCCGAAAAAAGGAAAACAAGTGCACATGATTCAACACCTCCAACACCGGACACTGTTTGTACAATATGTTTACCCTTGACCATGGGCGTCGCAGCGAGCCGGCCTGCTTTGTTTGCTCCTCTGCAGTACGTGATCCGACATATTTTATCTGCCTGCGCTGCCCTGCATGATGGGTCTCTCTAGTGCAGGCGCACCCGAACCATAAATTAGAAAACAGTTAGACGTGGACCGCCGAAAGGAAACACTTCCTGTCAGCGCTTGGCGTGAGCGAGCGAGTAGCGCAGTTATTAGTAGGAGTTTATGGGTTTACCCATAAATCCGCTACTTAATCACGGTTGGCCAAAGTGGATCCAATTAGCTAACGCGGCGGCCGCTAGGTAGCTTCCTTTCGGGCTGAACCCCCAAAAACAGTCGACTCAAAATTGCCAACCACCATTTGCATCAGCTTTTGGCCGATCGGGAAGCTTTTTTTATCCCGGCCCCAGCGGTCCAGACGTCAACTTGCATCAGTTTGAAGTGGCTCTAGAATGCTCGAACCGATCTTGTGGCTGATCTCCACTGTGAAGCGAAACGAGCTGAACGAACATCATCACTCTTCGGCCTCATCATCAGCTCGAGACGCGATCGATGTCAATTTCGTTGCCGTGGCCGCTTCCTATTTGTGGGCTGGCTGCCTGGTAAAGTAAACCACAAGCACCTAGCGGGGACCCGCGACCCGGCTGGCTCTAAATCAATCAAACCGGCCTGTCGCAAGCCGGCGCAGTTGTCGATGGTTTCGGCCCCGGTAACGGGCTTCGATATGGTTCGCGTCTTACGTCAAGCCGCTTCTCGACGCCGCTTCCTGCACCGACCAGGTGTCCCGGCCAACCTCAAACCTCAAATCGAATATTAGTTTCCTAATTGAGTGTTCACGTAAGCACCGTCCCCGCCCCGGGGGTCGCCCGAATTAGGGATCCATCATCATCAGCAGCAGCAGCACGCCATCGGCGGGCATCATTAATCTTCGTTCCATTTTTCAACGCGATTCGAAACCCCCCGACCGGGTCGAAGGGCCGTGAAGCTTGCTTTGCATCGCCGCAGGAAAACACGTTGTCCAGGCCGGAAGTCTGCGGGCTGGGCCACCGGCTCCAGCCAGTAGGATGCGGTGTCACCGAGCCACCTAGCCACCGAGGTCAAGCTGCCAGCATCCACTTCGACCTCCGCGCCCGGGTCCGGCGCACTTGAACCGTGCGTTCGATAATCCGCCAGCACGAAGAGCAGATCGAAGATCAACGTCGTCGACGGTGGTGGCGAGGCCCACCACGTTCACCTTCACGGAGAGAGGCGGTGTCCTGTGCAAAGGTTGCGTGTGCTGCGATCCACGCAGCTTGATTGCAATTCGATCCCCACACGGAGCGCTGTGCGAATGCACACGACCGATGTGCGTGGATGCGCCCGATGGAGAAGGATCGCGTCGCATCACGCAGTTCACGGACGACCGGATTCTCCTGCGAGGAGTAAAGAAGAAGAGGCTCCATCTTCACCCGCATGACCCTCTGGGTGGGCAGGTTTATCTGTGTGTGTGTGTATTCGAAAAACCCTGGCCGATCCGGATATCTACGGCGCTGAGCATGAGTCAATTGAAGGATTAGATTCTTCTACCTGTGCTCCGTGACGTAAGCATTAGCCGGCGCTCATTAGTGGCGTTCTTGACGAAGGTGAAACGGGTTCAAGGAAATCCGGCAGCTACGAAGTGGGTCTCCTCGGCCGGGTCACATCGAAGATGATCAGTTTGATTACGAGCGAAAAAGACTTGAGCTGAAGCGACGAACCCGACGGCCGCGGCATGGTGCAATATTCGCAACAAACTCGGTTCAAATTTAATGACCCGTGACAGGAGCACCGCGATCATGTTAAAATTGTATCACCAAAACCGTTCACTAATCGCAACAATGGACAGAGGCACATTGCAGGCCCAAGGCAGCAGCATCGCAGCTCGGCAACGGCGGTTTTGCAACCTTGGCGCCCCAACCTGGAAGGCCGTTCGGCGGGAAAACAAGAACACTGCAAAAAAATAAAGACCAGCAACCCAGCACACGGACTACACGGTGACTTCAACGTGCGATCAAGCGGCGTGTTGCACAAAATCGACCATAAAATGTTGTTTCAATCGAGTTGATTCCCCATTTTTTTGTGCCTGCCAGCTACTCTAGTCTCTAGGCGCATATCGCGTGGCCCGTTTAGCGCTCACACCCGTTTCACTGCTGGCACCACCCCGTTCAGGGCACCGGCTTTGTATGTTTGTATGGGTGCTAATGTTTGGCCGCAGGGTTTTGTTTTCTTACGGCCGCAGTGGTTCTCTCACCCACCCCGGGCGCAGCCGGCGATTACTCGCGCCCAGCTGCGGTAACCGCCATCGTCGTCCCCTTTCGGGTGGGTTTGGATTTTTTTTTTCCCCTCATTCTCATTCGCGCGCTGCTTTCGTCGGGAATTTGGGCCAACGGATTGCCAACGGATTCGCCGTAACCACGCCGTCGATCGTTAATTGAATCGAAAACCTATGTACACATCGCCACCGCCGCGTCGTCGGTGTTGTGGTTTACGCAGGCGCCCCTGTTGCGGGCCCTTCACCCGTTCGGGGTGGGAACCCCGGGCCACCCCGGGGTTGTCTTCGGCTGGAGCTGCATTCCCAGTGCCGGCGGCATGATGAGCGCTTCTCATTTGCACACAATCGTTCGTTCCCGTACTTGAGCAAGGGTCCGCCAGCTCGGTCCGCCGCCTCACCTCGGTATCAATCGAGGGCACGTGCGCTTGAAAGCGCCCGTTATCTGCGATGACCCTTTCGGTGCTTCGGATGAGCGTTGAGCATTTGGAGGTTGCCAAACGGTGGCTGGCGCGATTCAACCCCAAAAGGCCTCGCCTAATGAGTAATGAGCTCTCCCGGGGGCCACTCCGGCAGGCGCACATCTATCAGTACGCCTAGTGCAGGAAGTCGTTGATCTTTTGCGGCAATTAACAATTTAATCACGCTAATGCTCAGCTAAGTGTAAGGCGCAAATTCGTCACAACTCATCTGAGAGCGTCCCAAATCTGACTCATTCGATTATCCAACCCGGACGATTACGGTGCGTATTGTTGACCTGCCGGCGGTACGGTTCAGGAACACTCAAAATTTGGTTGGAAATTCCCAACAAAAACACATCCCATTTTACATAATATTTATTACGACGCACGACGGCGCGGATTGACCCGCCCGAAGCAGACATTAGGATCCGTAACCTGGACCCATCGCTGGAGAAAGGAAGCTCGGAATGTTGACGCAAACATCCAAACAACAACCCGAGAAATCCGAGTCGCAATACTAGGCGCGCATCGAAATTAAAGTTATCCGTCGCGTTTTTTTTGCTCTCGCGCCCTGCTTTGGTCACTCTTTTCGTAAACAAAACCGGCAAACCGGTGGCCGGGCGCGCGGGTGCGAAACGAAGATCCGCTTCCGTCGAAGCTTCCGTCCACGTGCGGTTCGAGCGCGTTGAAGTCTTTCGTTCCAATGTCAGGCAACGAACCCTAGCGCCGGCGATTTGCGCCCAAAAGCTCGTAGGGCTTCCTCAAAACAAAAACACACACACGACTCGTGGAAGCCCCGTGTCGCCAAAACTGCCACCCGCTCGGGTTCTTGGGTAGTTAATTTCGGTAACCGGTTTGTTGTTGCTTCCCTTCCCGCCCGACCGTCGGTCGTTATCGAAATAACTTAGATAAGCGAAAACTGGCTCCGATCGGGCGGAGAAAGATCACCGGGCAGCAGCAAAAAAAACGAGACACCCCACCCCGACAAACAACGTCCAGTGGCCCGGTGAACCGCCCGGAACCGGATCGAACCGGGTGGCGACACTAGGTGATGCTCCACCCGGACTCGCCGCCACCGACGGCTGGCACCAGATGTCGTGGCGCTGGAGAGTCGCAAAGGTTTTGCGCCTTCCTGTGCCGCTTCGTCGCCAGTCTATTATATTAATAACGTTAATTTTGGGGAGTGTTATAAATTTGTTGGCGCCAGTCAGGCCGCGGATGGAACGCCGGAGCCACGTACCGGTTATGTTTATTCGGCTTTTGTCAACCACCATCTCGCACCGTCTGCCGTCGGTATTTTTGCCAAATTCTTGCCATCGACGAAGCGGCCGGGCAGGGAGCCCAGAGAACTTGCCCACGGAACGGTATCTAACCGCACGAACGGCAAGAAAAGAAGGAGAAAAAGGGAGTTTCGCTGCACGCCAGCCATTTTGTGCCGTTTTTTTGTTCACGTTTCATCTGGAGAGGCTCCCTAGAGGGGAGCTTTATCTTTACGTCTGCATCAGTTACGAATTGGAACGCTTGGGACAGGAGGCGTTCGGCGGCCAGATAGGAATGTGCCCAACCGTGTACAAACGCGGTACAAACACTTCTCGAGGCTTCGCTCGGCCGGGTGCGTGTCGTTCGTGGAAATCGTAAATTAGCCCGAACATCAACATCGAGAAACTTCCACGCGAGAAACGCACCTCTCTTTCGCAAAGGCCAACCAAGGTCGCCGGACCCGTTTGCGGCGGCGGGTCCGGCGATCCGTGGGTCTCTCGGCTTTCTTGTGCATTCGTTAGTCTGATTTCGTTTCGCATACTAATATTGTCTGTTGTTCCCGCAGATCAACATTGATTTGTTTTGGCCCGTCGTCTTGGTTTCTTTATTTATTAGTTTGTTTTGCCTGATTTTATTTGCTCTCCCAGCAAGCCAGCGCCGCGAATGCCTTCGAAGGACGTCCTGCCTTTGCCGTGCCGAGTTCTGACGTCAGACTGTGCGCCGGTATCCCACGATCGGCAGGTTGTCGCTCGTAATTCCATCAGCGCATCCTGTCGCTTCCTGCCATCCCGGTATTAAGTATCTCCCGGGTGGCTTCTGTGCGTTAGCACGTAGATTAAAATCGCCCGCCAACCCGACACCCGCAGCCATAGGCGTTACTTCACACGACAAATTATGTGCTCGATCGACATCGATCGCTTCCGTTTGGGGCGAACGAATGGAAGTTTGCATTTTTTATGGCGACAGTTTGAATGGTGCATTGCATTTCAACGCACCTTCACCGTTTATCGCATTCCCATCGGCCATCGGGCGTATCCGGTTCATTCGCCTGGTCCCAGAATTCAGAAGAAAACACGGACCACGAAGGTGGGTGAAAGAAAACCCGCCCGGCCGGCTATTTTGGGCGGCTTCTTCTGCTTCGTAAACGATCAAGCCGATCGAAAGGAGCAACCAATTTCGGTGAAGCGAACGACCATAACCCGACCAACGAACCGGCCGGCGGGTGCGTAAATGAAGGCCGTAGGCGTTGGTGGCTGGTGGCGAAAAGAGTTGAAGAAAGATTTCAACGACGGTGTACCCGACGAACCGGCGTCGGCCGGTTCGTCCGGGGGTTCAGAAGCGCATTTGGGCAGCGTCCCACGATGCATTGCACACGTGTGCCGCAAAAAGAGACCGACTCACCCGGGCTCAGTGGCTAAAAATAGAACGCTCCCCCGTGCCTCGCCGATTTTGACTTCCTGTTCGACGACCGCTCCCGGATGCCCCACGGGAACCGGCTCAAACCTGTTCCGTGCGGACGGGTGAAATGGGGCCCGCACCAAACGTTGCTTGGTTAGTTGCTGTGCTGCACATTATTTATTTTCTCTGTGCCCTGGCCTTCGCTCGGTACTTGGTGCTTGGTGTGACGTCTCCAGAACGCTGTTTCTGTTCTCTTTTCGCCCTTCCCCAAACTGATGGCATTAACATGTTTTACGTGCGCACTGCGCGGCGCGAGAAAACGAGTTTCTTGTTTGGGGTGCATATTTTTGGATGCAAACAAAGTATGCGAACATTGCGAGGGCTAAAAATAGCCCGCGAAGGAGCGATCGTGCACATTTTCCGGTTGGACAGGACGGGTTGGAACATAAATTGTCGCAATAATGTCCGGCCCGGGGCATTCGATGCGCCGGGCAAAGTTCTTTTTCTTTCCACCGTCGTTGTGGAAAAATGAGGCGCAAAAAGGCAAACATTTTCGGGGAACTGTAGATTGGATTGGAACACAGAACGGGGCACATTTACAGTACGGAAAAAATGCATTGTTCTCCTCATCGTACACGGTGCATTGTGACCGTCCTCTATCTCTAGCGTAGAATCGTTGGCCACCGTTGGCACTTTTCCAGCAGGAAAGCCCGGTTTCGCCGGGCTCATCTGCTTATCGCCTCCGATCGACTGTGAGTGATCGAAGAGATGCACAGCTCGCGAGATGTCTTCCTGGTTCGCTCGGGGCGGGCGGGCTATGTTTGAAAGCAACCCGCGGAGCCAGTGACCGACGCATAGGCGAGGGTCGCAGCGTAGTGGCACGCCAACCGGTGGGCCGTAATTAATGTTTGAATTATTCTCCGGACCGACAACTACCCTATCTTCCATCTTAGAACATCGCCCAAAGCAGAACAAGATGCTGGCTGCAGGCAAAAGCACCACGCGGAAGTAAGCGGCTCGCGTTGCAACGGGCATCCGCATCGTTCGCTCCCACACCGGTGTCCATTTTGCTTCGCTTCGTTCACTCGAAAGCATTTCCTTTTCAGATAACAGTCCGCGACGATGATACCCTAATTGCCCCAGTAGTTATCGCCTTCGTCGATCGATCACAACACCCCATCAAAACGTCGTTAATCGGAATGTTTGACTAACGATGACGACGGCGCCGCGATTGTCAAAGGATTCCCAAGCGCACAGCACACGAAACAATGGGAGACTCTTGGCGCAGTGGGCCTTCGGTGCCCTTCGAAAGCCTCGCTCCGAAGGGCACCGAATTCGATAATTGCAGGCCAACATAATTGGCCGACCTGAGACCGCTAATTGCGCACGGACCAAACGGAGCATTATCAATCAAAAGCGCGACTCGATGATGATGCGATCATCAACTGCATGACGACGAGGGGGGCCCTAACGATGACACATCTAAATGCGTCAACCATCGACAATACATTGTTGTCCTCCGCTGGCTACCGGAAGGGAATCCCTTGGTGTTTTTTTTGTCACCGGTTCTAGACCTTTAAACAGGCCCTAACCTTTAAGGCCCGGCACGAATTGAGCATTGAGAGCGGTGGAAAAACAAACCTTGAAGCGTCGGTCGGTTTGGGGTAAACACAATGCGCAGCAACTAAGCATACCGCCGTTCTTCCTTCGATTCGGTTCCTTCCTTGAACCGATCCGATCCGGTAGAATTATGCGGCGTGGCTGTCATTTTATGGCATCCCGCGCGGCATTCCATCATCGGTTACGCATCAAAGGCCGATCACTGAACCGTCCGAGCCGTAAGAGTGCAATCGTAAATTAAATCGACCACCACCGAAGGTGCCATAAAAGCGCGGAGAGTGCACGGAAACCGTGGGCCGGGTTGGGCCCGGCCTAAGCGGCCCATTAAACGATGCCGCCACATTTATTGACACTCAAATTTCTTTTACCTTTTCAACTGTTTCACACCCCCCGAAAGCCGCTGGCGGATCAATCACCCCGGCGTGTGAGAAGTTCGATCGGTGCTCCCCAGCTCCAAGGCCAGCACGGGGTGCGGAGGGGACAAATATTTCTTGATCACACCTTCGCCCGTGATCTCAGAAGTTGCCGGCTCCGCTCTAAGCGTATCAAGCGTCAAATCAGCGTCGGCCGGCGGCGGCTAAGCAGTCGTAAGCTTTTAGCCGGCAAAATAACGATCGGAGTCGATTGCTGGCATGCAGATCCTCTTAGGCCGCCCTCTTGGGTGTCCCGGGAAGCTTAATTTTAACTTTACGATCTATAAAGTCATCCCGACGCGCCCGCAATGGTGTCACATCACGAAAGGCTTGCCGTCAACGTTATCCAGGTCGGCGTCAGCGAGTCCGGGGACCGAACCGGGAGACGATTAGCAGTGTCGCGCCTGTTTGGCACGATTGATTTACAATCACAACGGACCACCATGCCCGCCGACCGGCGAAGAAGTCGCCGGGAGAACTGCCTTTCCCTGGCACTCTTCAGGGCTTCCATGATGGCGGAGCACGTGTCTGACTGGAGCCGCGCGAAATACCAACGAGGCGCCAGCCAGTCTGCGTGCCTACGTCACAGCCCCAGCGACTGATGCCTGAAGATCTCCGGTCCGGCTGATAGCTCGCTTTCCAAGAAAGGCCGCCGCTCGACGTAATCGTGCCGGCGTGCAGCTGCGGCATTTGACGCCACACACACACACACACATACGCATGCGGCCGAATTTGGACAAATATTTATGCAAATGCCGGATAGGCCGGCGAGCAGGCGAGAGATTTTTTCGCGCCCGGCCGCGTTCCCTCCTAATCTGGCTAATAAATTTGTTTAGGATTTTTATACTAGACCCGACACTGGCGACAGGGGGTTGGGTTTCGGATTGTTTCAGAGGGCGGAGGCGTAAATGGGCGCCCCTTGGGGAACTGCCACCGTTCAATCAAAACAGTGATCTTCCCGACGGTGATCGCCCCGACGGTGGCCCCGCCGGCGACGTCAAAGGCAATCTGTCAAGCTGAAGTTCAAGATCACCGCGGATCGGTCAGCCGCACACACCTCGGTAGGCTGGCACCGGCCAGCTGGCCCGTCCCAGACTTCCGGGGACGGATCGTGACTTGACGTGTTCCACTCCCGAAACGGTACCGGTTGTAAGCAACGCGCTCCGCTCCAAAGCGCCCAACCTGTCGGCGGACCCAAAGTGGAAGTTTCCATTCGCGACAAGGTTGCGCTTCGAGTGCTTGCGCTCCACCGGTGCTTCAGTTCTGCGTCCTTAAGGGTTCGCTATCGACGCAAGCGACGACTCTTCAGCTGAAGATCGAGCACGCTCGAGTTAGAGGCTGATAATGAAGATGTCTGGTGGAGAGACGCCCTTGATCTACTTGTTTGCCTTCGCTCGATGGACATTGATTTCGGTTCAAATGGCGCATTCGTTTTTCGGAGTGTCATTGACGTTATGCTTCCGGCTCATCTTTTCGGTAGCTAGAACCGGCGTGTCAACATGTCAACACCGTGACGACGCCTTTCCGCCAGAGCTTCGGATTTCGGTCGGTCTGGTGTTCCAAGAATCATTATCCAATCCGTTCTGCGCGAGTTGATTCCACTTCCGTGAGCGTTCGGACCGAAAAGACGCCACTTCCTGTTCAGGATCACCGTCGTCGTCAGACAGACCCATAAGTCATGAGTGCCACAAACCCATAAGTCATGAGATTTAAATCCCGATAATCGTTGGTTATCTAATAGCTATTATTAACGTTGGCTTCTGAGCGGACGGCCGAACTAATGAAGCCCTCGCCACGGCCACAGTTACAGGAACACCACTCATTAGTTCGCGGCTTGCTGGAACAATGGAGCGTAACTGAGAGCCATAGAACCACGCGACACAGGTGGTGTAGCCAGGCAAGACAGGTGTAGCAATCAAGAACACACATTTAAATTAAAAGAACTAAACCGAGGACTCTGTAGGATCTGCCGGAGCGCTGCAGACACCCGAGCGGCCACAAGATTTATGATGGCCGATTTTTACGCCGGCAGAATAACAGCTTTTTTATCACGAACCGTCAGCTCGCTCGCGCGTCATGATAAAGTCTACGTCAAAGTCAACGGAACCGGCTTCCTCGTCGAAGGACGACAGCATCAGCGGGGAAGTGTCGAGAGTTGCATTCCATGATGCTGTAAATAGAGTGGAGCCCCAAAAACAGGAGATCCGGAAACTTTTACAGACAGCAATTATTAAATCAAAAGTCCGCCTATAACCAGTTTTTAGGACGGTTGCATCACACCCAACCGATACGATCGATAGAAGATTGGCGAATAACTAAAGTAATCTTTTAGGTTATGTTCAATTAGAGCTTTCGAATCGCCAAACATTGTTGAACCAAGTATAGACCCCGCTCGGTGCGCTGTGTTCCACGATCGCGCCGTGCGCCATCTCGTTCCTGTTACAGCAGTTCCATCCGGTTCACGTTTAGTCGTTGTTAGAAGATCTCAGCACCGACAATGCTCATCGCCGCGGTGGTTATTCTCGCACATTCGTGTATTCGTGGCTTCCAGGGAACTCCGATTGTGAGCAAATTACGTAAATTGAGATAGGTCAACTGCTGCTGCTGCTCACACCCTCGGAGCAGCAGCAGCTAATCAATCGTCTGATGTCTGACAGCAAGTCTAGGTGTTTCCTAGAACTTACCTCTCGGCCATCCCAGCGGCCGGCAGTTGAGCAAACTCCCTTCCAACGCCCGCAAACTCCCTTCCAGTGGTTCCGAATTTCCCGCCCATACGCACACGCAATTGGCAGTCTAAACGTCGTGAACGCGCGCTTGCGAAAACCGGCGGCAGAGGAATTCCAAAAATGTTGACATTGGCCCGTCCACCGCGGGGACGTAGCGAATGAACCAGAATATGCCATTACGTTCGCGCTCTCTGCTCCGTGTGTGTACCTCTGGGCTCATTTGAATAACAACAAAATTTTTATGGTAATCACTAATCCAACGCGCGCCGGTGGCGGCCCACGACACTCGCCCGCCTCGCTCATCCCAAATCTGCACCGATCCCGAAGGCCGTCAAATGGCGAAGATTTGCGAAACAATCGAAACGGGGGTGGCTAAGGGGTGGTTAAGGCGAACGGACCATAGTGGGCCGCGAGTCGCTCGTCTTCACGCCCGTCTGACGCCGATCGGCGCCCGGGCGGGGAAAGTCTCCTCTCGGACTGTCCAAAAGGTGCTGATGCCGATCTCCGTAAGTGGCTGGATCGCCCATTTTTTGCGCGTCCACTCGGATTTAATTCGGGTTTCGGTCCGCGTTCGGGGCGACTTTTAGCCTTTGCGCGGTTCATTGTTCGCGACAATCTGGCGCGCCGCGGCGCAAAACGATCGCGAATTTGAATTTCGGCAGCCCGCCGGCGGGTTGGGCGAAGAAAGGGCGTCGGAACTGGGACGAAGTTCGTGAAGCGATGCGCAGCGTAAACAAATTCCTCCGATCAAGGTCGTCCGCCTAGGCCTAGGATGTTACGCAGAAAGCTGGTGGCAATAGAAACTGTCAGAGAATGTTTTGGCGGAATAGTCCACCCGAAGCGGTACCAGCGAGGAAAATCCGGATTAGACCTACTTTTGCCGTGTGTTCGACACCAGTGACACCAGAGATCGACCTGACGTATTCTGCAAACATTCCTGTGTATGGCGATGGCGCCAGCTGTTTGTGATTTCAACGCTAATAATGGATTCCTACGAGAGAAGGTGAGAAATTCCACTTCCAAAGTTCCCCTCGGTCGAGTGGATTCAAATCTCCAGAAAACCTGTAAAGTTCAGGCGCCTCCGTCGTGGCACCCTCATGTGAATCTGACGACCAATTTAGACCGAAAGTGTCAATCTTCAGCGCACGGACCTCGCAAACGTTCGCACATCATAAGATCGTAAGCAGCAGGCGGCAGCCAGCATCCACCGAACGTGGCGACGACTACGGCGACTGTCGCCAAAAACTCGTATCAAGACTGGCGCCATAACCCGGATCGAACTTTTGTATACCCCGCACCGCACGAGCGCCGAGGATCATCATTATCGCCGATCGTCGTCGTCGTCGCCGAGCGGTTCAGTGTCGTGTGGTGCGATTGGCCAGCGTTTGATTGGCTGGCGAGTTTGAGTTGTTTGTGGAAAACGTAACTCGGCTGCCGAAAAAGTGTTCTTTGCCCTGTCACATCCCCACTAGGACTTGTGTGACATTTTCAAAATAAATAACCCTTCCGGAAAGAGTGCCACGCTCCCCAGTGACGTCCAATTAACTACCCTCTAGCCAATTTCATAGGATGTCGGCTGATGACTTTACAGCATGAAATGAAATAAACGCACAAACAAAACTGTCCTATCCTGATACAAATTAGCCCATCGTAAAATAGGCTGGGAAGCTAACTGCAAAAGCAGACGTCTGGCGATGGTCAAAAATAGACTTGCCTAACGAACTACCATAAATTGGCGAGATTTAGCTACGGCCGCGCCACCGCCAGAGAACGATCGTCGAAAATCAGCCAAATCCTTCGCTATCCAAACCGCAGACACTAAAACCTTTTTCAGTCTCAGTTTTATGACGCAAGTTCTCGACGCGCGCGCGGCGCCTTATCGACGGGCCCACCGTTTGGCGCCGACGGTTTTCGGCGGCTGGCGTGGCCAGTCTAGGCGAAAACCAGAATTCCGAACGTCCTTGGTGACCTTTTCAACGGTCGCATCCGCGAACCGGCTAAGGTCGCATTCTTACCACCGTCGGCAATCGTGGCGGGGCAGCCGGTGATGATGGGCCCACTCAAACCGGTTCTCTAGCTTCGTGCGTTCGGCGGAAGAAAAGAAACAAACAAGATAGGGTCTGATCACGACCAGCCCAGCACGGGCGGCTGTTATCGTAGGCATTGGCGATTCGATTCCTCTTCCAACCGCTGGCGACGATGGGGAATTTTCAACCCCATCCCGGAGATCGCATCTTTAGCGCCAAAATAGCGGCAGGCTTATCGTGTGGCGACTAATGGCAGGACGAAACGTTTGGCGATCAAAGCGCAGCAAGCAGAAATTTGTATTTTTTTGTACAATCAAATAACTTCTGAACGGTGGTTTTTCAGCAACTAACTAGCATTTGCTCCTCGGGCCATTGTTTCGTGTCGCGCCAAGATCCGCCAACAGCGCCAACAGCGTAATCGTTAGGCTCGTATGGGCAATTAACATAGATCGTGCATTAGTGTCGGAAATCTAGTCTTTAATCTGACAAAATTACTTTCGTAAATGACGCGGCGCTAATGTTAGCACCACGGTTGGGACCTGCATTTGGGGTTTCAATCTCCACGCGCACAGGATGCTGGACGCTGCCTTTGGGGGTAGAATTTTTTATGCTTTCGAAATTGCTTTTCCGGTCATAAATGCTTTAGGTTTTTCACATTTCATTGGATTATTACACCGTGGCGTTATGGCGACCGATGACAATAATTAATAGGATAATGATGATGAGATTATGTGTTGATGTGATTTTTAATATTTCCGCCTTCTAGTGAGGAGTCACGGAGGGATCCGATAATGAACCGCGGATCTTCAATGAACCATACGAACAAGCAGCTCTCTCTCTTTGGCTGTTTTCTCTTCAATATTCTTAGTTCTTAACTGAATAAGTTGGAAAAATCAAACCACGAACTCATCATGTTTCTAGCCAATAACGAGAAACTAATAACAGCTCATTTGACCGGAAAGAATCATTTCACTGCGGCCGCGTTGAAATATTTCAGCTTCGAACTGGCGACCAGCTGTTGGTTGTTTTTTATTTTACCACGAAAAAGGAAGTTTCAATTCAGAAGACGCTAAAAGTTACATGGATAAAAATAACCCTTTCTTCCGGAACATATTTACATAAATCACACACTGAATGGTAAAATCTGGTGTTAATTTTCCTTTTTTTATTTTTAGTACAAACTGCCTGCGTTGTGATCAGCTGTCATTTGTGATAAAATTCTAGAACCTGTTAAACTTCTAGAAAACAGAAACAAAGATGGCAGGCCAACAATTTTCGTACCATGGCCACATGAAACGTATCCTTACGAAACATATTACGCCTCTCGCAAGGATGCGGATGATAAGAAAAGCATATTTCAAGCGTCCACGATTGGTTAGGTAATGCGGAAGTAAAAAACGGCTTGCTTTTTGTGTATGTTCGCCTCAAGGCCAGCCTCGAACGTCAACCGAAAACCGCATGCTTTCGGGCCACGGGCAGTGCTGCCAGCGCTTGCTTGGTGCTCGCGCAAAGCTGTGCTGTGCGTCATAGTACTAAAAAGTTGACAGTCATAGTCATCGGACACTTCACCAGCGCTCCTCGTTCGGTTCGCGGAGGCCCAGCAGTATCGTGAAAATTCGAGAAGAAAAAAGGTCGGTGTGGCCGTCCAATTCCAGAGAATCGTCGCAATTCCTGACCTTACACCGCGGTTTGCAGCGTGTGCAAAGTGTGCATCGTTCCGGAGCGTGCGTGTGAATTGAATCCCCAAAGCCCCGTGCGAAAAGAAGTGAGCGCGTGAGCGCAAAGTAGAAGAACAAAAAAAACGAGAAAAGAAAAATGGTGAAGGAAACGGGATTCTACGATGTGCTTGGCGTGAAGCCAGGCTGCACGCCCGAGGACCTGAAGAAGGCGTACAGAAAGCTGGCAATGAAGTACCACCCGGACAAAAACCCGAACGAAGGCGAACGCTTCAAGCAAATCTCGATGGCCTACGAGGTGCTGTCCGACCCGGAAAAGAAAGCCATCTACGACGAGGGCGGCGAGGCGGCCATCAAGCAGGGCGGCGCGGGTGGCGCTGGCGGCGGTTTCCACAGCCCGATGGACATCTTCGAGATGATCTTCAACGGTGGTGTGAGTGGTCGACGCGAGCAACGAGGACGCGATCTGGTGCACCGACTGACCGTGACCCTGGAGGAGCTGTACTGTGGCGTAACGCGGAAACTGGCCTTGCAGAAGAACGTCATCTGCGACGGGTGCGACGGTATCGGGGGCAAGAAGGGCACGGTGCACAAGTGCGCCCCGTGCGGCGGCACCGGCATCGTGACCAAAGTTCAGCACATCCTGCCCGGCTTCATGCAGCAGAACAGGGTCCCGTGCCGGCAGTGCCAGGGCCAGGGCGAGGTGTTCGATGAGAAGCACAAGTGCAAAAAGTGCGACGGCGAGAAGAAGGTACGCGACAAGAAGATCCTGGACGTGCACATCGAGAAGGGTATGCGCACCGGGCAGAAGATCGTTTTCAGCGGCGAGGGTGACCAGGAACCGGGCCTGCAGCCGGGCGACATTGTGATAGTGCTGGCCGAGAAGGAGCACCCGGTCTTCAAGCGCTCCAACATGGACCTGCTGATGGAGATGCCGCTGCAGCTGACGGAAGCGCTCTGCGGCTTCCAGAAGGTCATCACCACGCTGGACAAGCGCAGCCTCGTAATCTCGAGCCACCCGGGCGAGGTGATGAAGCACGAGTCGATCAAGTGCATCATGGACGAGGGAATGCCACAGTGGAAGAACCCGTTCGAGAAGGGGCGGCTGATCGTTCAGTTTACGGTCTCCTTCCCGGAGACGCTACCGATCGAGGCGGTCAAGATGCTGGAACAGTTCATGCCACCGCGACCCCTCGAGGAGATCCCGCAGGACGCCGAGATGGTCATGATGGTCGAGCTGGATCCGGAGCAGGAGTCGCGCAACCGATACAAGAACGCCTACGAAGAGGACGAGGACGAGGGCACCCCCGGAGTTCGCGTCCAGCAGTGCAACTCTAGCTAAGTTCTCCCTGCCCGAAAGCAACCCCGAACAGAAGCAGACCACCCCCCTTCACCCCCCTTTCCCCAACGAGAGAGGCAACCGCACTCTTAAGACAGCATGAGTTTGAGTTGGACAAATTTTCCGTTGTTCGCCACCCGAAAGTTATTGGCAGAGACAAGTAGCGATCAAGGCAGAGAAAACGGCTAGCTGGCCGACGATACAGGACGTGCGTGTTACTCTCTCTCTGGTGTGGATGTGTATTTCTTCCACGAAGTTCACTACAATAAATTATTAGGGCATCTATCGGCGAGGAAATCAATAGCACACGAATCCTTATCCAAAACATATGCACTCTCTCTCTTTCTCTCCCTGACACACAAACACACACGCATGGCAACTGTGAATTAACTTAGCAGAGCGGGATCAAGGGGAACTGGGGAACGATGGACAAGTGGGGCAGAGTTGGCCCCACTCTGGAAGCGGAAGCGGTCAGTAATTTAGTCGCTTTACAGCCAAAACCAAGGACACGGTTGGAAGGAGGAACCCTTTTAGCGAAAAAGTGAAACATAATGATGTACCCTTTATTTCAACGGATAAACTGGACGAACTGGAACTCGCTTTGTTTTTAGTAACCGCTCCTCGAATGCCTCCCGCTGCAATTACACCACCACCACCCCCCTCTGTCGCACCTTGCACCGACCCGCAAGCGGACCTAGCGGACGCAGAACTTATCCATCATTGGCCACCGGGAAACGATCGCATAGAAGCGCATTATCCACACAAGAGAATAAAGGGCTTTTCGCTGGAATATTTATAACTAACCGAAATTCTTGAACTTGTTTCCTCTCGCACATGCACGCACTCTGTGTCTATCGCTGTCTCCTCGCCCTTCTTTCTTTCATTGGTCATCGGCATTCCGGAGTGATAATGTAGGTTTTAAACTTAGTTTCTCCATTACTCACTTCCAGTGAATCCAGTGCCGTGTGCCACACGCGCACGCACACACACACATACCCATATACACAAACACACCATACTTTCTGCGGGTCTATCACCAGTATAGAATCCCTTTGTACGATTGATAATGGATGAAACAGAATAAAATTTGCATGTAGTAAAACAAAAAAACAGGAACATCACTGTGTGGACATCGTTCAGATCGCCCGAAATTGGAAAGAAAATGTT
Organism: Anopheles cruzii; assembly: GCF_943734635.1. Lineage (NCBI taxonomy): Eukaryota > Metazoa > Arthropoda > Insecta > Diptera > Culicidae > Anopheles > Anopheles cruzii. The sequence goes on along the minus strand of NC_069144.1, from coordinate 56,249,950 downwards.
GTCTGCAAACAATGGGTGATGTAACATCAACGAGTCACTGTAACGTCAATGACTAACCCCCCTTAAGGCCCCACATAAACTGTGCCATTTTTGCGATGGTTTTATTTTGCGTTTCTCGATTTCGTCATGTGCTACGAAATTTAAAATTAAAAACACACAGAATGCAAATCAATAAAAGCTCATTCCGATGGCAGTAAGGTGTATATGTATTGTTGCGCCGCCAATCAACTAACGACTAACAGACGAGCCCAAAAAAGGAAAAACATGTTCGATTAAAAGCGACTTTTAGTTGTGTAGCTTAATAACATTCCGATTCCGATCGTCGATCATTCGTACGAGGATGGATTGAGCTGCTGGGCGCCAGTGGCCGTTTGCTCGGGCGACGTAAAAATAACAATATCCTTACTGTTATTCATACGTAGCATCCGCTGTCAGGAAACGGCAGCCGTACCGGTCAGGGTGCCAGTCCACTTCTCGCTGACGGCCCACAGCCACTTTGCGACCCGCTCGTCCTTCGCCTGCTCGGCCACATCCTTCGGTGCACAGTCGCTAAAGTACTGACCGCTCACTTTTTCCAGCGACGGCTCCAGTGCCACGTGCAGCGTCGTTTGTGCACCGTAGAGCGGCGACTTGAGGAATGGCCAAACGAAAGGTCTCACGAAGACGCTCGAAAACCAGCTATTGAAGATGCCCATGTGCCGCATTAGATCCGTATCGACAATTCCCGGATGCAAGGCGTTCACCGTGACGCCCGTTCCCTCTAGGCGGCGGGCCAATTCGCGTGTAAAGAGGACATTCGCTAGCTTGCTCTGGTCGTACGCTCGGGACTCATCGTACGATTTGCTGCTGTTCAAATCATCCAGCGCAATCTGGCCACGGGTGTGCGCCAGGCTGGACACGACGACGATTCGGCTCGGAGCACTCAGCTTCAAGTTGTCGAGGAGCAGATTGGTGAGCAAAAAGTGTCCCATATGATTCACACCCAGCTGCATCTCGATCCCTTCGGTGGTCAGCGAACGTGGGCAGCGCATGACACCAGCGTTGTTTACCAGAATATCGAGCCGCTGCTGTTCGGACTTGAATCTAATCGGTGGAGGAGCAATAAACGTGAGCACACGACCCAATAAGTCAGCGATCCGTTACATAACAATGCCGCCGATACGTACTGCTTCACAAACTGCCGGATGGACTGCATTGAAGCGAGATCACACTCCCGGCAGAACACGTTCGGGTTTCGCGTTTCCAGCACAATGTCCTGTCGGGCTTCTTCGCACTTTTTCATATCCCGGCATGCCATGTAAACGTGGGCGCCCCGATGGGCCAAGCAGTGGGCCGTCTCCTTGCCGATGCCCGTGTTGGCGCCCGTTACGATGACCACTTTTCCTTCGGCACGAACTTCCCTGTTTTGGAATTTGGCCCCTTGCATATAGTCCCTAGGGAGGGGAGGCAATCAGTATTTGGTTTCTTAAATTATCCGCTTACTCACTTCAACAGAACGAGGCCACCGATCAGTGTTCCGACGGCGCTGGATCCGAGGATCAGTTTGTTGCGAAAAATCGACATTTTTGATGCGATGCGGCAAGAAATTCAATTCATGTTCGGCCAGTGCAAAAAATCTGAAACGTTTGAGTCGAAAGCTCGAGAAATTGATCCTTTTTTTGGTTGTTTACATCTCATGCGCCGAAAATTATCTCCATCTTTTTCTTTTGTGTTTGTTGTCTCTCTCTCCGTACGCGTGGCAGTGCTGCCAGCATGAAGCGTAAGAAAAGATCAATGCGATTGAAAAAATCAAATCAATTGAAACAAAAATTTTCATTTTAAATTAAAGACGATACGAGTTTTCCTACGGCTGTTTTCCAGTATGTGTACTCATATTTATTAGGTTCTAATTTGGTGTATTTAAATATTGTTTTGCTCATGATTTACTATTCAACCAAATTTTAAAAGAGTAATGGAAACGGAACTCCTTCGATAGTTACGGTTGAAAAAGTAGAACTTTCGGCTCCAAACACAAGAAGAATCGTTTTTCATTTATTGCAGCGTGCTGATGCGCTAGTGCACATCTACCATGGTTTCTGAACAGATGAAACTAAATGCATAAAGCTATACACAGGGAGACACACCGATCCCGCGCAACGGTGGGGACAATGTACAGCTAACTTGCGATCCTCGGCAAACCACGACTTACGACGATCGGCGTTGTAGCACTTTTCGCATGCTCTCGAACATATTTGGCAAAATTCCCACATGTTTATCCACACACTTTATGGCGCATCGCTCGAATTCGGCCGTATACTTGGCGATATCACCTTCCGAAGGACTTGGTCCCATCTACAAAGAAAGGGAAGAAACCGTTAGCAGTGATGGTTGCGTATCCGGGGCTTCTCTTTTCGCACCCTATCCTTAATCGTATCGTTACAATCCATCACACACCGTTGCAGCCGGCTGTTGAACGAATTGATCTCCGATTCTACGTGCTGCTGCGCTCGCTGGGCCGGGACCGAGCATCGTTCGACGCACTGCTGTACCGTGTCCATGGACGAATTCATGTCCTTGCAGCATTTTGCAGCACAGTCGTGCATATCGGCCTGATTAGTGGAAGAAACCGAAATCGTAATAGAAGACCGTTGTGTCGTCATGAGTCCAGCGATTGATATTTACTTGCATTTTCCTCAACACCGTTCGATCCAGATCATCCAACTGCCTCGTGATTTCCATCTCTATCCGTTGCTTTTGTTGTTCTATCATTTTGCAGGTGAAACTGATTTTTCTCTTGCCACTGGCCACAAAAACAAACCTTCTTTGGACCGATACGCCGGATAAGCAAAGCGAGGCTTCAATTGACAGATAGACAAATTACATCACATTGCCGGCGATAAATTGGTGTGCGTGAGAGGAAAACAGGCGAAAAAGAAACTCAAGGCGAAAAAGGAACAAATTCACGGCGAATTCACATTCGCAGTGTCAGTATTAAATTCGCAGAATCGCCACGACCGAAAACTTAGAGAAAAATAGTGGAAAAAACGTAACAGAATAATATTGGTTTATTATTTTAAATATTTTTACTGTTTTACTAATTTACTTTACTATTATTTCGGTTTTCAAATCCAACTTGTGTCAATCAACGTACGCAGCCGAGTTTTAGACAGCGGCGAACAAGCGAAAACAGAAAAGAAGCAGTGAAGCAAAGAAGAAGCAAAGAACAGGAAACACACACAAACACACGCAGGAAAGCAGTGCTGCGTTTTCCTCTCGATATCTGCGGTCACATTTTTGTTTTTTAAGTTTTTTAGTCTTAATCAGTCGCCCGGACAACCGGAACACACGCGTGGAACCAATATCTCGCCAAAACAGCAAATCCACCATTGTTTCTCCACCAAGGGAGCGAGCGTGACAGAGAGGACGTGTGTGTGTGTGTGTGTGTGTGTGTGTGAGAGAGAGAGAGAGAGACTGCGAAAGGGAACCTTCCTAATCCAATCCTGTGCCCGGCGCAGCAGGAGCAAGCCCAACATCACACACCAGCAGTGAAAACGCTTAGGCGGGCCGCCATCGCCACGAGAAACAACACGGCCCGGAGGCAGTGTCCCAAGGAAAGATAGTGACCGAGGCACGGAATTGTAATAGGGTGGTGCAGTTCTGAACGCGTGCGGACATTACAAATTGCGGCACACGAAAAGGGTGCCGAACGGCGAAAGGACACGCGACTTCGGCTGCTTGCGGTCCCGGTTTCGGTGTACGTGCGCGTGCATATGTGTGTTGGTGCTTAGTTCGTGCGATACACAAAGGGGACAAGATACGGCGGTGACCGAGAACGGAGTTCCAGCGGTGCTCCACCTGTGACGGCATCCCGTTTCCACCTCTGTCCTCGGCCAATCCCAGTGTGTCCCAGTGTTGGCAATTCCGTCCCGAGTGTGGCTTAATGCAGCGAACGATGTTCTATCCGCTGGTAAGTAGCATTCCGAGACATCGGAGATATCGTCTTGACCCTTCCGTGGCTACTGGGGATAATAATTTGATCGATGGGAGACGGATGAATGTCACGCTCCGGTTCGGGAGCGATCGAAGCATGCGGCCTAAAAATCTCTATAAAGCCTCTCCCGCCGCTCGCCATTGTCTGTGTCGCGCTAGCCGTGCTCATCCGGTTCCGCCGTGTCGCGCACGCACACACACCGGCGCCCATGATGATGGTGGGTTGATCGCGCGGGGTGTTATGTTATCGCGGTGTTCGCGAAACAGCCGACCGGAGAGGTCTTTTTTACGTGTATATATTTATTTGGCGGGTGCTCCTACCATCACACACCCCTATCGCAGAGCACAGGGTGCCGAATATTTGCGTGCGTTCGTATGAGGGACACCCGCCGGCAGCGGCAGCGCCAGCATAGGTTACGACAGCCGAAGCGCACACCGCGAGCAACGCGTGTGTTTGTGTCTCGCTGTGTACGTGCTATGCGTGTGTGCAAAAAAAAAGAAACAGAATATATGAGAGTGCGGGTGCCGCAGAAAATGTGGTTTCGCGAATTCGCGACCTCCACTGCAAGCAGACGCGGCCCCCGAAAAAATCCGCGAGCAACAGAGAAACTCGGCAACCCCAAACTCGAAACCAATCCATCCCTAGCGAGAGAGCAGAAAAATCGAAGCACTCCGCGTGGACCTCGCCTTTTTATGTCTCGCACCCCCCCTCGAGAAAGGAAAAAAAAAATCGCGGACCCGGCGCTCATGTTGCTTCCGCCTCTGCCTTGTATGCGGGGCCTCCGCGGCCGCGACCGCGGCTGACCACCATCATCATCATCATCATCAGGAGAGTAGAGCAAATGTGGCCAAGCAACGCGTGGTGGTGGTGAGCCACGAAGTTGGCGATTTTTTTGGCGAAATTTTTGAGAGCTAATTTTTTTTTTCATTTCATCCCCTCAACCCCCCCTCTGCTCTCTAACTGGGTTTAGTTTGCTATTTTATGGCTCGTTTTTCTCGTCGGCCATTTTTGCGTGTTCTCCTTCTTTGTGATTCGCGAATTTTTGGCAAACGCGATCGCGAGTCGCGTGGTGTGGTTGGCATAGCAAGAGAGAGAGAAAGAGAGCGCTGAATCAGATTTGCGAAAGAGGCAAATGTAGAAAAAACGTGTGATGCAAACGCCACGTTTAGAGTGAGTTTTTGCCCCCCTCTTGGTGGGGTTAGGAAATTTGATTTCTTACAAGCAGCGATTTATGAAAAAATAACTACCTCATGTTTTGTTGCTCGAGTTTTGGCTACACGTTTTATGTTCGCTATCGCCCTCTTCGATCGGTAACTTTCGTTGTCAACCCTAGGGCAACGCGATGCGCCTACTGCGTCACCTGCGTTGAGTTGCTATACTCCGCAATGACCAACGGATCGACAACGAATTAAGCATCTGTCCGTGGGGCACGGAACACTGGCCCCGGTAGTTCATGGAACGATGCTGCGAATTCCCTATGAGCTCTCTTGTAAAAGATGAACGTATCACAGCAACCCATCGCTTGGGATGATCAATTTATGTGCTCAGGGCGCATTAGGGCTTCAAGCGATTCATGAAGAACTTTTCACCTCCATTTCCCATCTCGTGTGGCTTTCGCTTTCGCTGCATACAGGTTTTTCATTGTTTTTTTCGCCATTCAAGAAGGGCCGGATCTAGAATAGTTCAAGTTCCTGTTTTCTGCAGACCCGTGCATATGCTTTCTTACACGGAGTTGTGGCTCACCAATATGTTGATTTGTCGTAGAATATTTGGACAACATTTCCAACCACCCGAACCACCATTTAATGCACAATTTGTTGTACCAACTTTGAATATTCATCAACGTTGGCCATTCGCTGTTGCGTGGTCATAACATTGATTTACAATCCATTCAATTGTCAGCAGGCCGTGATCGTGTCGACCCCTTCACCGTTTTGTGTTTATTTTTAGTCGCTTACTTTACTCTCGCTCACCGATTAAAAATTATTTTTATGTTTTATTTTTGTTTTTTTTTTCCAGCAAAGTACATTCGAGGATGGCGGAATCGAGGTGTCCCGTACCGAGATGCTTAACCAAGAACAATTGGGTGACAATAAGCACACATTGGCTTTATCACTTACTCTGGGCAATACGCTTTTCAATCTCAACAAAATAAAATGCCCGCAATGCCGGAAGGTGAGTGAGCCAAACTAGGTCTTTGTGCCATTCGGTTAATTTTATTCAAATCAAACAATGTGGGTAAAAAACGAACATCATAAAAAAGAGTCACTTCACGTTGCGTTGCTGCTGATAACACAAAATACTTATCATTTCTTGTTGTACGTTGTTGCTTAAAATATTTTTCTTGAGCGATCCCTCACATCCGCGGCCGGAGCATAATCTCAACCCAGTGAACGAGTTTCTTTCCGTAAAAAAAGCCCGAGACAACACGCGGCGGGGCAACACCTTTACCGATCCTTGCGTTCTCGAGCTTCCCTTGCCCGAGGACAGCTGGATGGTGGTGGTGTAGTGCACCAACCGTCCCAACCTGGCTGGCCGGGAAAAGAGTGTCGAAAAGGGAATTAAAAATACCAAACCTGTTCCTGTTGCGGCGTCCTTCTTTGCACGCCATTCATCGGAGCCCTTGCCTTGCCTTTCCGTTCTGTTGAAAGCGCTGGATCAGGTTTATCATGCGCAAGTGAACGCACAATCTTTTTAAATCCTTTTCCTTTTGTTTGGCTGAGCTTGAGAAATATATCGAATATGCCCAGGTTGAGGTTAAACTTATCCACGGATAGCTGACCGGTACCTATATTTTATCGAACGTAATCCTGCGATATAAAATTTTCCGGACCTGTGGAAAAGTTACACCCATAATGTCAAATGCCTTACACCGCTTTTTTACGTACACGTCGGAAAAGATCGTTTTTTTGTCTGGTTGAAAGTCATAATAACAAGCATATTTTTTACACCATCACATCCTTTTCGGTAACAAAAGCACACACTCAACTGTACTAAATTTGACCCTCTTGTTTTCTCCTTTAAAGCGTTTCGATTCGGTGGAAGAAATGCAACAACATCAGACTAAGCACCTGACGGAGAACAAGTTTAAATGTGAAATATGTAGTAAAGAGTTCCCCAGCCATAGTTCCATGTGGAAACACACTAAGGCACACACCGGTGAACGTAAGTTTCGTTAATTAAGGCAACGTTTTTTTCTGTATTGTAATGACATCGTTTCCGTTGCAGGACCCTTTGTATGTCCAATATGTAATAAAGGATTCACTCAACTAGCCAACCTTCAACGACATGATCTCGTTCATAATGGTAAGCTCTCTAGAGCCGCGTTTGGATCACAATCCTTCCCTCCATCACCCGGCGACCGGATTTTCTAACCACACATCTTCTGATGACAATATACACAGTTTGGTCACAATTTCGCATTGATGACGTTGTTAAGTTTGGTTCATTCTGAGAGATGAGATGTTACACAAAACCGCCGAATGATGGAAAGGATTTGACTAACTACATAGTTCCGCTATATTTTAACCCTGCGATCGTTTGTCTGTCTCTTTCGTAGGACTGAAACCGTTCAAGTGTCCCATTTGTGAAAAGTGTTTTACACAACAAGCAAACATGCTGAAACATCAACTACTTCATACGGGTGAGTCGAATGGATCGATTTGCGCGACCATCGAACAAGACGAGAATGGGCGAGAAAAGTGGTTCATCCGTTGCTTCTACCTCTCGTAGCCTCATGATCATTATGTAGCAAATTTGATATTCGTCAATTGAATTAGTTGTTTAAAACTGTGATCCTCTTTCGATCCTGTTAAAATTTCCTAGAACACCCATCCCATGGCAGCAGTAGTACGGTTTTGTCTCGATTTTGTGTACTCTGTCCATGTCACTTGAAAATGTTGACAACCATCTCACGTTTACGGTTGCGCCGAGCCACTAATTACGGGTCTTTCTATCTTTATCTTCCGTTTTTCTTCTTCTAACCAATCTCCAATTGCAGGACTTAAACCATACAAATGTCCAGTGTGCCAGAAAGCGTTTTCGCAGCACGCAAACATGGTCAAACATCAAATGCTTCACACAGGTTTGCTAAATTTTTATCCTGCCAATCTCTTCTTCAACCTTCTTCGCTAAAGCATTTTTTGAACCACACTTTGCATTTCGTTTTTTGTTTGTTTGTCACACTCTAATTATGGCTCATGCATAATGATTTACTTTCCTAACGCATTTCCCTAATTTGCCTGTTAGACAACAGAGTAATTTGTTGTTATTTTTTTCCATTTTTTGTTTCTTATGGTTTTGTTCAATTGGTTTGGCGTAAAGTGAATTGGTTGTTGGCGCTAATAAAATTAAAATCATGTTGTAGTGTTTGACGATTGTTGCAAAGCTCTTCATTTTCTTCTAATCGCCTTTCTGTTTGTCTGTTTTTTTGCACATTGTGCGCGAACCTGTCGCCGTCTCATGGGTAACCTATGGCACTGTCGCTGATTCCTGTTAATGAATGCTGCCTAAATACAGGACTGAAGCCGTACAAGTGTCCAGTATGCGAAAAGGCTTTCACTCAACATGCCAATATGATCAAACATCAAATGCTACATACCGGTAAATCGATCGTTTTAAATTTATTTTCACGTATCTATTTCGCAAACGCACACTCTTAAAATTTGCTACTTTTATGTGTATCCCAGCAAAACAATAATTCTTTATGACGTTTATCGATTTTTATCTATATCTTGACATCATCTTCCGTTGCACCAACAACTTTCTTTCTCTCTCTCTCTCTCGCGCTTTTCATCTTAATCACTAAGCAAGCTGTTACTGATCGATAAACCGATTACCGCTTCCTTTTTGCAGGACTTAAGCCATACAAATGTCCAGTTTGTGAGAAAGCCTTTACCCAGCAGGCCAACATGGTCAAACATCAAATGTTACACACCGGTAAGCTATGAAGCTTTTTCCAGGCACGATCAGTAGCATCATTACGTTTCACGAGCCATCACCATCGCCATTCCTACTAACCGCATTCATATGAAAAGCCACAGGTTTTGTGCTTTCTGTTATGTTCACTATTTTGGCAAAATTAATGTCCAACGTTTCATTAGCACACCCTTCTGTCTCTGTCTCTGTCCGTTAGTTACTGATTTGTTCAACGCATTTTCTACGTCACTGATCGGTTGTTATTTTCTCTTTTTTCTCTTTTCCGCTCGCGCTCGGACACATATACTCGCGCGACGTCCTGTTTCGGTCCGTGTCCGTGTCATACTTTCCTTCCGGAACGACTGCAAACAAACAAAACATTACAATGTTATTCGACTGAACCGTATTGTTATCCCTCTCTTTGTCGTACAAAACCAAACGCTGTGCCCGATGCTGCCCTCGATGCTGCGTGGTACACGAATGTCCTTAAACCTGACAAAAAAAGGCGAGAAACCGTACAAATGTTCCACCTGCGACAAGGCCTTCGCCCAGCAGGCCAACATGGTCAAACACGAGATGCTTCATACCGGTAAATCCATTCTCCTTGCTGCGTCCCTATATTAATGCATTGTGCCGTATCCAACCGTCCTCAAGTGGAGCTTTCAGTACAGTTTCGATTTCGTTTGTCCAATATTGACAATTACTTTAAGACGTTGTTTCTAGGACCCCAAACAATATAGGCTATGACAGAACAGGGAAAACTCTTTGTATTATCATGCATTTTTGTTCAGCAAAGTTAGAAACATACCCTTTCAATTCATTATTCTGAGCAGCAACCTCACCATATCTCATGTCATGCATATCATCAACCATTCACTTAATTGTACACTTACCATAGCTTAATTATTACTATTGTTTTCATTTTGCCTTTCGCAATGCTCCATTTGCAGGTATTAAGCCGTACAAATGTCCAACTTGTGATAAGGCATTTGCACAGCACGCAAACATGATGAAACATCAGATGCTGCACACCGGTGAGTAGCGCAGTATGCCATGAAGGAGCGAGCGATTGGTGTACCAAATCGTTACTAATTGACATGCACTCGTTCGCCGTAGGGTTGAAGCCGTACAAATGTGGCACTTGCGATAAGGCGTTCGCACAACAAGCCAACATGGTCAAACATCAGATGCTGCACACCGGTAATATGTTTTTCACAATTATCATCGCATCGCATATTTGGTGGTTGTTTCGTTTCCCTACGCCTTTTGCAACGGATCAAACAAACTATCGTACTATCGATTCATTTGCTGCAGCACAACTGCATTCGCTCTCGATCGATCAATCAAAATTTACGAAGCCACGTGAATGGATAACAACGATAGTGCGTGTTCGCACGAGACATATTTAACCAAAACGAATAAGCATCATAATGAGCGATTACCAGTGATTTCGGAACTAATTTTTTATTTGTTTGCCAAAAAGATTGTGTGCAATGTGCATACCCCGGTTCTTGTTTATCCCGCTACTACTCCCCTCTATCCTTTCTGTGTTCCGTTGCCTGCCGGCCGTCTTCTGCCGTACATGATCGATGATTAAAGATTTGAACCTCCTTCTCTATCTCTCTCTCTCTGTCTCTCTGTTAGGTTTAAAACCGTACAAATGCAATACCTGCGGCAAAGCATTCGCCCAGCAGGCCAACATGGTCAAACACGAGATGCTTCATACGGGTAATACAATTTTATTCTCTTTCTCGCTTTCTTCTTTCTGTCTCTGCTCTGCATCTTCACTTTTTCAAACGCTCATGTTAGTGACCTCTGGGTTTTCGGACAACAATTCTGGGCGTTTGACAGATTGAACATGAATTTCACAAGATAGACCACCCTATGGATCGCAGCGTGATCTTTATTCGTTTTTGTTTTCTTCCGTGCTCTGTTTTCATACAATCCATATGGCCTCGCGGCACTCACTGATCGCCACAACGCGCACGCCCCCAGGAATTAAACCGTACAAGTGTTCGGTGTGCGAAAAAGCCTTCGCCCAGCACGCGAACATGGTCAAACATCAGATGCTTCACAGCGGTAATTAGCTTTGGTGATTGAAGCCACTTCCCTTTCTGCTGCCTTCTTCTCCACCATCCAGCCAAAGCGGACGCATACTAAAAGTGCTTTAAACGTTGTATTTTTCCGATCATTTTACCGGGATCACCGCTTCCCGTTCCCGTGTGTGATTGCTGATGCTGCACGCCGCCGGCCGGGGTTCACACAGGGATCAAACCGTACAAATGTCCCACCTGCGACAAAGCGTTCGCCCAGCAGGCCAATATGGTTAAGCATCAGATGCTCCATACGGGTAAATACGCAAATTTCCTTGTTTCTTTCGTTACTACTACCATCCCCTACTGTTGCGATTCCTGTCTTTTTAGATCCGTAAAAAATGACCGATGCCTCTAGCGCTTTAGCTCTGATTAATCATTATGCTCTGGCGAGGTCTAATCCTTAACCCACAAACCCTCCCCACCGTTCCTTCTTATGAGTGTAAAGTATATTCAATAAACTTCCATGTTTAAGAATAACAACGAAATAGTAGCTTCTTGTTCTAATATTCCGATACACCTCTCCTTGTTTGGCCCCAATTTATTCTCGATTCTCGGTAGATCAATGTGATGCTCGTCCGTTTTCAGTTCCTAACACCCAGCATGAATTAATCGATGCACTAGACGAGAGGTTGCGCACCTTTTCGCTAACATTGACCCGTTTGTTTTTTCGTTCTCTTCACCATTCCCGCTCGCCGTTCGCCACGTAGGAGAAAAACCATTCAAATGCAACAGCTGTGATAAGGCTTTCTCGCAACGTGCCAATCTGAAGAAGCATGAGATGGTGCACCTGGGTATCCGGCCGCACACGTGTCCACTCTGCACCAAGTCCTACTCGCAGTATTCCAACCTCAAGAAGCACCTGCTCGTGCACCAGAAGCAGGCACTGAAGCAGGAGCAGCAAAATGGTCAAGTGACGGTGTAAGTAAACCCCCCGCAATGAGTGACCGAGTCGAGTATCGCTCCCCTTACCATGATGAAAACCTTCACAACGTCCCCTATCGAATGGTGATGACCTCTTTTAGTTTGGTTCATACTGATACTGTACTAACGAGCGACCGAGGGGCGGACACGGACCAGGGTCGGATGATGGCAATGTTTTAATCCCCGCCCTTTCGGGTGTTACTTTCTTCGCACGCAGCGTCCTGTACAATTGCCAAACCTGTAAGATGCAGTTCGAGGACATCATCGAGTTTGTGCGCCACACGAAACAATGTGATATGAATAACACCGTTCAGCACAATGTGAAACTGGAGAGCATCAAGAGCGAGGTCGACATCGACGGTAGTTCCAATTCGGGCCTCCAGCAACAGCAACAACAGCAGCAGCATATTATCGCCAACGGTGGTGTTGTAGCGCTAAACGTTAGCCAGCACCAGTTACTAGCCCCTTCGCCAGCCCCACCGGCACCAGTCACCAGTCAAATGCATCTTCCGTCGGCCATTCTAACGTCGGTCATTTCATCGTCGATCGGCTCGAACGTGACCGCACACTCGCTGGCGAACTCGGTACACGCAGCGCACGCCGCTAGTCACGTGACCGCCAACGGTGGTATCCTCATCGCGGGCGGATTACCCACCGTCCATCCGCACGCCCAGCAGCAGCACACTCCGCCCGGTGTGCTCACGCAGCACACGCACGCACACGTGCAACAGGCACATCAACAACAGCAGCAGCAACAGCAACAGCAGCAACAGCAACAGCAGCAACAGCAAGTTATTACCCATCAGCAACTTTCGCCCGTCGGCAGCTCTCACCAGCAGCAGGCCACACAGCAGCAGCAGCAGCAGCAGCAACAGCATTTGGTGCTCCAGCAACAGCACAACCTGCCGATCCACCTGCAGCAGCAGCTGTCGCACCATCTGATCACCACCCATCTGCCGCACCACCCGGGCCAGGAGCATGCCGGGGCGACGGCCGTCGATCTGCACCACCAGGTCAACTTCCACCATCCGCACATCACACACCTGCCGAATCTGTCACACAAAATCCTGTCGCCGCTGTTCCACATTCCGACGTTCAACAACAACCACAGCACATAATGGAGCGAGTGCAGGGGAGCGGCACCACTCGGTGCGGCAGCCCCTGGCACGAGGCACTCCTCCGCGTTGCTCTCATCGGCGACGTCGGCGGCGATCGCCACCGGTACGCCGATACCGATGCCCATCGTGAAGCTCGAGCGACTCGAGGAGGACGATAATACCAATGGTTGCGGTAAGTGAACCAGGAGCAAGCTGCGATGTTTAAGCTAGGGCGAAGCAAAGGTGGCGAAGATCAAGTCTAATACTCAGGAGACAGTCGACGACCGACGAGGTGCTGTTTTTATTCTAGTTTTTTTTTGTCACCTCAGATGAATGATCGCGGGTGCGCCAAGGCTGGAAACCCTTGGGCGAGCTGTTGTCCCCCCCAGGGGGAGAAGAGGACGGAGCGACGGAGCATCTAAAACTGCAAACATATTATTATGTTCTAGTTGTTTAGGAGGTCTCACTACGCACAGTGTGTATAGTTTAGCAGTCATAACGTGCGGAGTAGTATATATTTAGGGATTTCGCGTATGTTGTACGCTTTAAATTCAAATCAGGTGAAGCGGCTCCGCAGAGTGAACAGCAGAAAGATACCGTCAAGCAAAAACGTCTAGTTAAGAAGCGAGATAGAGAGAGAAAAGGGAGACTTTAGAAGCAATGAAGAGCCCTTTTTTAAGTGTAGTTGTGAATGTAACGGAAGGATCGCGGTAGACCCATACCGTGGAAGCGCGGTAGACCCGTACCGGCGTCCTCCGTATTGCTTGTTAGCTATTGTTTTGTTTTTCTGCGCAAAAGATCATCGTAAAATGGTAATGGCAGCAGTTGTGATATGTAATAACATAAACAAACACACAACACACTATTTAGTGCGTCTCTTTGGGCTTATTTTATCAATCCCCCTTCTCGAAATACTACCCGGAGCGTGCTCTTGGCTGTCGAGCATCATGATCGTGTATGATCGTGAATAGGCTAAGCTCGCTTCAATCAAAATACCCGCCAGAGAGACGCAGAGGGACTGTGATACAATATCTCTCTCTCCCTCTCGGCCAATAGGAAACAGTCACGCACATAGGGGTGTCAGGTATCATCACTGTTGATCTCTGTATCGCGGTTTCTGTCAGTCTCGTTGGTTTTTGTTCCGTCGTGTTACTCTCCGGGAGACATTGTGATATATCACGGAGCTGTACCAAGGCTACCACACAAGCGCGCAAACTCGCGGCTGCACTTTTCCCGAATCCGAACCCCGCGGGGGTCAGAATGAACACACCACATTGTTCGAGTCTCTCCGGAGAGGGAACGGTACCGAATGGAATCGCGGATGGACATGGTTGTGTAGAACAACGTGTATCTGTGCACAGTAGAGACTGCAAAAGATAGTTTTAAACAAGCATATAGAAAAGAAGCTCAGCTCTACTAGAAGACAAACCAAAACACCTTTCCGCGCGCGCACGTGTTAAAGAAAAGGTGTGTGCGGGGCGCGATACAGGGGCGACGTGGCCGGCGTCCTTGCGCCCAAACGATGGCCAAACTCAGGAGAAAAACAAAAGCGCGTTTGTATCGAATCTTGGCCAGGGCGCGCAACAGTCGATTTAGTATACTAGGGATGGCAATTCACGGGGGACGCGTCACACGCGTGTAGTCGGATGACGTAGCAATAGATAGGGGCTAGGGTGTAAGCGTAAGTAAAGCCAGAACTGAAACGGTATATAATTTCTCCTGCAAGGAGCGTGTGTAGAGGAAAGCGAAACAGGGGTGCCTTTAGTGTGTGTGTGTGTGTGTGCGGGTGCGCGTGCCACGTGTTCCGTTCGTTTGCGCTTTGCGCCAAAAAATTGCGATGATTGCAATGTTTTTGGTACGATCACACGATCGCGAGCGATCGGGCGATTTTCTCGCGTGCGTGTCTTCCAAATATGCCATTGATACAAATTGGTTCTGTGGTCGACTGCTTGCGGCCCGTTCTTGATAAACGGACCTCGGTGACCGAACCTATTGTGTAAATCATTGTTATTTATGTTGTCTGTTGCAACGGACAGATTCGAATGACCGTCACGAATGTGTTTGTTCACACTCAGGACTCAGGAATGAACTTGGGGAAAAGATATCTAAAGTCTGTTTATTTTCAATTAACACAATCCTGCTGTTTTGCTGCATTTACTGCCGAGCCTGTAGACTCTGTGTCGCGCGAACACTGGTATGATTGACATAAAGTGTGTTGCGACATAACATCTGCATTGTGATAACCGGACGGACGAGCACAGAACTTCCAAAAAGCGCTTTTTCACATATCCGCAACCTGTAGAGGTCAAATACGACGGAACCGCGCTGTGTGGTATGAAGCAGGAAAACGGAATGATCATTCTCTAGTAAGACGGCAAGGCAAGGAACGCTACTACGCTACGTGGTTCAACGCATACTAAGAGTGTTTGGTGGTGAAACACAATGATCGTGTGGAGGCTGCAAAATTGTTGCAGAAAGTACATTTTAACCTCTTAGCTATTAGGACGGACACCCCCGGTCAAGACCCGGTTGCGCCCACAATTGGGGATGGCTTTTGACTGGGCCGGCGGGAGAACATCCAAACCGATTTGGGGCAAGCCTAATTGTAAACCCTTAGTCGTCGTACACATAAATGCTGCTAGAGAGATGCTAGAGTAAGGCGACGCCGAACGGTAGCAACACACACGGAGAGAGTAAAATAGAATGAAAACGTAACGTAAAGATCACTCATATAACTAGGTTATTGATGTGTGTGTGTGTCTGTGTGTGCCTGTGTGTGTTTGTATATTAAGTGCTTCCACGATCCAGGAGAGTATTAGGTCACAGGGACCTACCCACGAACCCGAGCAAAAGCACATTACTTATCCAAAACAAAGCAACCATGATGCGGCATCGGAAGCAATGCACAACAACACATTGTAAAACCTCACTTTAGCAAAGACGCTGTGACGATTGATACTATACGCGAATAGAACAGTTAATGAACTAAAGTACCGTGTGTGTTTTGAAACTGGATTAATGTGCACACAATAAATTCCACAAGAAAAACGCCCAACAAAATGCAAAACACACAGCTCCAGGATAGAAGCAAATCCTGGCCACAAACCGATCGCGGAATACTCAGAACATACTGTGGCTTGGGTGGTGTAAAAAGACTTGGTAAGCGAAGAAGAGCAGCATAAATGGAAATCAAAAGTAGCAAATACATTAGCAATTGTGGAAAACATTCATAACCCAGCATACCAACCCAGCAAAGCATTGTAATTTGCCACCGGCAAAAAGGGTATGTTGAAATTTTGTGTTACATTGAAACGGAAAAGTGAACGAAACACGTTCTCAAACACATTACACTCACCACCAGAGGAGGCGGGGTCGCAGCACTAGCAGGCCCCAATTTGTACTTTTTCTAGCCAACAAAATCTATTTACGGATCTAGTAAACCACGACAAGATTGCAACGTGAAAGTGGCACTTGAGAGGTGAACGCGACGACAGAGGACAGAGAGAGCATAATGGCAGCATAGCAACTGTAGAAAGCAAGTGTGTGGTCCCCGCAGTCATCAAATTATGGTAAACCAGAAACAGTGTCGCAAAAGTAGTTTATAAAACCCCCGAATACAGTTAAAAGGAAGGGCTCTAAAACGAAAGTAAACCCACATAATTGCCCAGCGCGCAACCGTAGCATATTCTCGAAGCCGCCTACTACCAGCCACTAACTCTACACAAGTACGATGTATCAGACCGAATGGGGTTAAGCTGGGGCACTTGTTGTGTGTGAATGTGCGATTCGAGAAACAAGGGAGAAGATATCAGAAAAAGGCTGCTACATTATTGGAAAAATGAATTTGAAAGGTACGTTTGTGCAACACAAAAAAAAGGCTGACAGAAGGGTTTATATAGTGTGTGGAGAGAGATAGAGTGCGTTACTGTTGAAATGATGTGTGTAAATGGTTGGTTGTTGGTTCGTCGTGTCGTGTGATGTGCGGAAGGATATTGGCGCAAATGAAAAATCGCCTACTGAGGAGCTGTCACGACGGGGTATGTTGGAAGTGGTCGTCTCGTGATGCTCGTTTAGGAAGATGTAGGAAAAGAGATCGGTTACGCGATGCAAGATGGTGAATTTGTTTCTGTTGCACAAACCACCAACCAAACCAACGGACAGTGTGTTCCCATTGATAATAGTTTTCTTCGTCTATATAGATTTATGCCCTGTTTCGCCAACCCCCCCTTTTGTTTACGTTACGCAGTTTATTGGGCGGGTTCACCTTGTGCACCTAGTGTGCAGCACTATTATCGTAGGGCTGCTGCTAGTGCCTCAGCGCTTCCGATTGGCTTAGAAAGAGAGGGTAAAACAGGAAGTGAGACGAAGAGAGAGAGAGAGAGAGAGAAAGGTTAAGTTTGTGACTTAATATTAGAAAGCGCGTCCCCGGCTCTACCGTGGCATATCGCATTGTTCTACATCATCCCGTTTGTAGCGCGGAAGCATCTTTCTTCCCGGTTTTCTGTTCGTGGTGCTTCCGGAAGCCCCTCAGAAAGTGACGTATTATTTAGATTTCAGTATCCAAACGTTTTCGAAGTTGAAAAGTTTTTGTTTCCGATAAATTTATCTGTCCCCCCAAAACGCGGAGCGCCGTGCGCGCCTTCCTATTATTATTATTATTATTATTATGCATATAATGATTATAATTACTACTATTACGATGAATGACTATAAACGATGCCGATGATGATGATGTATAGAATCAACACAATGAATAAAAGAAAAAAACAACATACTTAGTGAAACGCTTATAAAAAAGTTCCAAAAGTAGTATTTTTTTATCAAGGGAATCAAACATATTTGCATGTCCCCAAGAACCTCCTCAATAGGGTTTCGGATTCCTTTCGGATGAAAGTAATTCACACTCTACCGCCCGGCGGAATTATTGCAGAAATGTATTTTTATTTCTCTCCTCTTTTCTTGTGTTCTCGTTGCGTTCGCAATTATCATATGCGCTATTAGGTTTCGCTTCTCGCCTCTCTCGGTGACTCGGTAAGCTTAGCATCGTAATTCAGTTCGATTATCTACAAACTAGCTGAACGCTGATGTGTGGTGGGCTAGTGGACGCGCATCAAGCAAGTGCGGGCCTTGACTGGTCAGAGCGGGCCACAAGCTGCTTCCGATATATCCTCCTTTGCCTAATTCTTCTTATCCGTCCCCTCAGCTAGCTTTCTCTCGCTGTCTGGCGTCTAATCTCCTTATTCCCTAACGCTTAGCTCTAGACGAGTAGTACGTGATTTCACTCTTGAGTGCGCTCTAGTGTTAATGCTCCCTGCTAGCTGTCGCGGGACACGTTGACAATTCCCGCGCCGCAAAACACGTCGCATTTACATCGAACATTAATATTGCCTTTGCCGCTGTATCAACACCGTGTGTCCCCCAAAGGATGTGGTGGTGCGTGGGGCCGTCTCTCGGGGCGCGCGCCAGTAATGGTAATATATGCTTCGCTTAACGTTACACACTATCCTATTCACTAATAGTTTCACAATTGCATTGAAGATCGTTTGTCTTTATTATCTGGTAGTAGCTTCTTTTCGTCCTTCCGATCTGTATCGTTGCGTTGCGTTGCGTTTGGCCGCGCGCGCAAAGGAGGACTACTTTTTTCGTTCATCATCTTCATCATCATCCACGCGCACTCCACGCGCGCATTACGCTTCGTTTGGGAAGAAGTCCTTCAGCAGGGTCGTACGCCGCTTCTCGGCGATGTCCATCTGGTTTTCCAGCTCGCCCCGATCGGTCGTTTCCGCCCGTTCGACCTTCCACGAAAGGTTCTCGATTTCTGCCTCCAGTTGGGCCTAGGACGGGGCGATGGGGATTATAGAACAACAAGAGGTCATTAAGGCAAACCGTAGAAGAGGGGCTCCCGGCGGGGCCACCCTGTACCTGTTGGTACTCGAACAGTTCCTTCCGCGATTCCATGTAGTACGCGTACGGGTAGGTGTACTGTAGCGTGTAGCGGCACTTGGCGAGCAGGGCGGCCGCATCGAACAGATGCTGCCAGTCGATCCACGTGCCGAGACCCTTCATCACCTTCTCGTTGATGCGCGTCTTCATCCGATCGAGCGTTTGCTGTTCGAGTTGCAGCGACTTTGAATGGTTTTCCCATCGCTCGTAGTAATGCAGGTACTTCTTCAGCGCTTCCCGTGCCTGTCGTGGGGACAAAGAACGGGTGAGGATGCAGGCCGCACATCTGGAGCACCCCGGTCCTTACCTGCGCGTGAACGGACTCGTGGGCAATGTTGGGGTTCTCCTTGTACCGTGAACACTCGTAGTACTCGGACCCGTGCGCCTTCCAGTCGCCCAAGCACATCCAGCAGAAGTCGTGCTTGCAGTTGAAGCACTGCATGTGATTGCAGCCACCGTTCTTCTCGATGCAGATGTGACACTTGGGGCAGTCCTTCGTGTGCGCACTGATGTAGTTGGCCGTCTCGCTGTCGTCCGCACACTTGGTCAACCACTTGCGGATAATCTGGCAGTCGGTGGGCGCATGGTAGTCGGTACCGCACCGGAAGCAGAACATCGTCTTGCACACCTTACAGCACGCCTTCTTCGGACTAATGTCCTGGCTGCGGATGATAATCTGGGGGGGGCCAGAAGAAGAGCTCACATTAACTGACCGCATTGAGCATTTAGTACACTTCAAGTGAATGATGAAAAAGTACCGCGAACGAACGGTGACGCAGAGGACATTGGAAAATCTAACAAGCGTATTTAATTGCGATCTGGAAGGCTTGGGCATTCTAATAAACCGATGCGCTTCATTTTTCATCAGTTGGCCCGATTACAACCGGTTCGGTGTGAAAATATGTTGCTGTATTACGGAATCAAAGCAGACGTTCCTAGAATGCCGTGATCCTTAGAATGTCGCGTCTTAAAAGCGTTAAAAATAGAACGAAAGGTCACTCTTTATCAGTTGTCTGTGCGAAACTTTAGATCCGGTTCGACGACAAAAAGGTCAAACCGCATCCTAATATCGACAGGCGGAAGCAGGCAAAGGTTGCCTCTCGGCGTACCTGGCAGTTGGGCCCGGGACAAAAGCGTAGCTCCGGGTGCGATTTTACGTAGTCGGCGAACGCGAACTGCTGGTACTTGTCGCGCAGCACCGGCCGGTTGAGCAGATTCAGCACCAGGTCCTCCGGGACGCGCACGTCGCACCGCTGCTCCATGCACTCGATCTGCGTCGAGATGCCCTGACCGATCTGGATCTCGAAGTGCATCGCCCAGCAGTCGCGGCAGAACGAGTGCGCGCAGGACAGCCGGTGGAACTTGTCGGTCATCTGCACCGTCACACAAACCGGACAGAGCTGCGTCCGGTAACCGCCGCTGACGTTGGTGGCGGTGGTGCTCGCCACCGCCGCCGCCGTCGTCGTCGTCGTCGTTGTGGTCGTCGCGGTACTACCGGTCGTTTCGAGTTGCACCAACTGATGATGATGGTACTGGTGCTGCTGCTGCTGCTGATGGGATTTGCTGCTCCCGCTTGACCCCGCCGCCGCCGCCGCCGCCGCAGCAGCAGAGGTCGCGGCAAACGCGGACGACGCCGAAGGTACGAGAAAGTTGGGTCCGGTGATGGTGCCCCCCGATGATGAGGTGGACGGTACGGCGTGATGAACCACCAGCGGGGTCGGCACCGGTGGAGGCGCCGCCTTGATGCGGGCACTCACCAGCAGATGTGAAGCATTGTTCCGATACCGTTCGATCACTTCCGCCGTGTCCCAGCGCGTCTCGTGTAGCAGCACCTTGGCCAGCGATGGCGTTATCTGCAGCTGGGTGCTCAGCTTCTCGACCGGCTCGTTCATCAGCTTCTCGACCTCCTCCACGTTCAGACACTCGTACACGAAGTACTCCGGATCGGCACGCTTCGGGTCGATCTGCTCGATATCGCAGTCTTCACCTTCAACGGAACAGCGAGAGGGAGAGAGAGAGAGAGAGATCGTCATTAATAAATATATTGCTGTGGCGATCAGCTAACAGCTAAATCCGAACGCCGCCATGTGCTCGAAGGTTGCGAAATTTGTCAGCATCAGCATCTCCGCGCGAGAGCACACAGAACCAGTTTCGCCGCGGCACGATCTTGACGGGGGGCCTTCGCGCGCTTTTCTCACACCCCACGCGCGATCGTCGTTAGAGATCCTTGATCGTCTCGGGGACAACCGCGCACACACACACGCGGGTGGCGACCGGGGTTCGCTTATCCGAGGAAGGCCACGCGAGACGTTCCATTGCCGGGGGGCGCGATGTTTCGCGGGACTCATCTCGAGGTTTGGCCGCAGACGAGGGTGAATTAAATATCTCTTATCGCTGCCTGTTAATGTCCTCTTCTGGTTCGATCTGCTCCGGAACTCTTATCAATATTGCAAAACATAGGACCCGAACAATCTCGTACCTTACCGGACTTTGAACCGGAACGGCGAAGGGTCATGTTGCAGCAGCATCCAGGCTCGTGGATCATTAAAATGCCGCACCGGTCCTTAATCTAAATTACGTTCCTCATTAACTCCGCGTGCCGAACGCTACCGAACCAATAAACATTCGCCGGTACGCCAATTAACAGTCGACGGCCTGCAGCAGTTCGAATTCTCCTGTGCCGGAACTGCGCCAAATACTGTCACCGAGCGAGCGCCACACATCCTTGCGATACACGTGCCACAAGACGGTAAGCACCGCTGCATAAAAATAAAAACCCATTTCTAGGCACGATAGTGGACGGCCATTAGCATAACGGCGGAGCGTCCAAGCCGTGAAGTAGCGGCACAGGACACGTAGATAAATTCATCCAGTTACGCCAACGACGACAAAGCTCTCGCTCTGTAAATGCCACACGTTAATAGCGACAGGAAGGTCCTCAACGAGAGAGCGGCCCTCGTCGTCTCGCAAAAGTGCGCACTTTTATTGGCGCTGCCACCTTTGGCCCGCGGCGGGCTCGTGTTATGTGTTCCGCGCCGCATAACGAGGAGGGAACCGCGTCGGTAAGTGTGTTGGGCTTCACGAGAGCGGCCACCGTCGCCGCCACACAGGTTATGCAATGATGGTCAAATGCCATTACGGTGTTGTTTGGTGGCGCACACGGCACAGCGCTCAAACCGGATGATTGGATTTATGTGGCTTCCGACGACTCCGAATCCTCAAGGTTTGTGACAAGAATAGAACACGCCCTTTTCGTTCGGTTTGGTCCACGAACGAAAAGCGAGCTTTCAGGACTTTAGAGAGCCAAAGTAGGTGCTTCTTCCGTGTGGTCGCACATTTCTGGCGCCCAATCTGCCCGAGACATCAAAGAGCGAGCCTCAGATGACCACCAAGTAACCGCGAAACGGCACACAACCTGCCGTGCCGTTCTTTGTGTGGTCTCTCCCTTTCCTCTCCGACGCTTTCCGGTTGGTTTACGTGGGAATTTTGCAGGAAACTGGCCGTCAGCGGCAGACTTCATCCTCGGTCAAAGAAATTTCGCATTCCCAGAACGGACTCTCGGGAGTGGACGTTTTTTGCGGTTTGCTTACCACAGTGACGCTCGCATGTTGCTGGGGGAAACAAGCATGACGCACAACAGTGTGCTGACAAAGAGAACTCTTCCCGGTGGAACTTTGAGGCAGATTCCAACGTTAATCAGTTCGTCTAAACTTGGTTAAAAGGCAACATCCGTTACATTTCATAGAGATCAATTGGAAGCAATATAACCGAAACAAAAAAAGAAAATGTTCAAACAGACCCAAGTGTTCCACGGGGACGAAGTCTTTAGACCCGATTAAGGATCCAAACCCTCACTTCACTTTTCGATTTTCAGCATTTAATTTAGGAGCTCTTTTGGGAAATCAACCCTCATCGGTGGTGTATCGGTGGTGGTGTTTTTAATCCCGTTTTGAACCGCATTAGTTCCTTCATATCCGTTCCTTTGATAGAAATTCATGAAAGCGGTAACAATATTTGTAAACTTTCGGAATTACTACACAATACTCCGCATGTCTCTGGTTCATTACTATTCTATAAAAAGAAGACCAATTATAACGAAACATTCTGTGAAAGTTCGTTGCGAGGCTTAGCCAAGATGCCGATCCTAACGATAACTATTTATAACTTACTGATCGGGAAAATGAACTAACAAAAACCTTAACAAAAGGGTTCTATTGTTTCTCCAGCATCGGTGTTTTTTTTTACTTGTTTCCTAGCCCAGAGATGGGTGACTGAAATTCCCCAGAAGCCAGAGCCATTGCTTCTGGGGAAATCCGCCCGCAAAATATGTTTCCGGTTCACGAAAACTGATAACACATTGGCACAGGAAATAAAATAATTTAGACTCCTGACTGTGCGGTGTTGCCACAACACCACATCCCCCGGAGTCGGAATTACCGGGAAGAACCAGGAATCCTCTCGAAGTGCGTGCCGTGCGGTGCGAATCAAAACCTTCGATGAAACGTTTCTATTCTAGACCATAACACAAACAATTCCCGGTAAAATGCGCATTGCCCTCCGAGAGCTTGAGTAGTGACGGGGTTGGAATTTTCCAACCCTAACAAATCGAATGAATCACAAAAAGTTGGGGATCGGTTCAAACGATATCGGTACCCGTCTACTTCTGGACCGGGTGTGTGCGTCACTTTATTGGCTGAGGAACCCCGCTAACGCGTTGCTAACCGCCGACGCCGTGACTCACTTCCCACCATCAACCCAGTGGAAGGCGGTCCGGCTATAATGAGGATTCTAATCGGTACTGTCTCTACACAGTACACAGGTGATGAACATCAATCGTCCGCTGTCATTCTACAGCCGTGGCGTTAAAAGGGTTACTGTTAACATACTTCGGTTCCGACGACGTGCTAGATAATTGGCGCATGGTCCATGGAGAAAATCATCATCGAAGCGAATAACTTTCACTCTTTTTGCGCTGCTTTGGGGCAAAACTTTCGATTTCTCTCGCCGATCATCTTCGGAAAGGAATCGTAACACTAAGAAAGAAATGAGGGCTGTTCCAGAAAAGTGATAACAGAGCTTCAGTAGCGTATGGCCATCGAGTGGTCCTCTTTTGCGTTGCGTTGTGCAGCATCCCCCATACCGCCACAGAAGGCATAATGCTTGCCCGGCCATCAGACGCGACAGCCTGTCTGACTGGCTGTCTGGTGACCTCCCGCAGTTCAATGATTTTACGATGCGCGGCCCCCAAAGGGCCATAATACAAACACGCACACATGCTTAGGAGCGTGTACCAACACATGGTGATGGGCGATTTGCGTTGGGATCTGGACGATGCTGCTCGTGCGGCCACGTGCTCGAGCGGGATGGCAAAGAGTCCATCGTCCTCTTCTGTATCTTGGTGGCTCGACAACGTGTGTTTACACTATCGCCCTAACCCCTTTACAGTCTGCTTCTCTCGAGCTCCGTGGGTCGGTCGGGTTGGAAACGTGACTTGAAGCACGGCCACAGAGCGATCATTCCGATCGAGGAAACAGGAGAAAAGGGGGTGGCGTTCTGGTGCTTCCATTATGGGCACATTACATCCTAGTTCCCGCGTTTGCACAATCGGTTGTGCGCTCTTTCTCCCGGGGAAGCCCCACAGGAAGATCACGATGATCGTGTTGAAAACGAAACTTACTGGCTTCTTGGGAGTTTTAACGGACACTCCCGGACGGTGGGCAGTTTCAGGGTCATAATCCTGCGGTGCGGTAACAACCGATTCCAAAGTCCCCCTGGTTTTAGTGTACCAACACCAAATCATTATATCACTCTGGGTCATTAGAGCGCCTCGGAATGCGCTACGGTCAAGGGGAGCAACCTTGAAATAAAGAGTGTAACACCGTGGCCGAATGGTGCTTTTGACGGCTTTTCAATGGATTGTTACGTATCGAGCGAGAGAGAGAGCGAGAGAAAGATTACTTGGACCTTTTTTAATGACTAACCGTAGCAACAGAAGCGCTACGAAGGTTACTGCGATTAGGAGCACATCACGGGCACTAGTGACACGAGGAAGCAATTATGTCAGCGCGTGATGACAAGTTGTTGTAGCGAAGAAAATAGTCTCAAGGTTCATTTCCACCGAAATGTATACATTCGCTTGGCCGTGGTTAGGTCAATATCAAGGTTAAAAGCGTTGAGCGTTGTTCTATTTGTTGGGCGATCCTTTGAAGTCGTTTCTGATGGCAGCCCGGGGACTGTTGATTTAGATGTAACAATCAAAGTGTATCAAAGTTGCCTGCGAAGCCGCGGGGTTTCGTTTATGCGGCGAACATTTAACACGCGTTGCTATGGGCATTCGAAAACGGTTCTCTTTCCGCGTATTGAAGCCTACTGATGTTGGAAACGAATATTAGCTTTGTATTGTACAAAATGCTCACAAATGCGTTCCAGGAAATCGTTAAAGTTACTATCGTCCTGCGAAACATTCCGTGGAAAATGTAATCATGGGAATGCATTAATGGGAATGGCGGCGAAACAAAGTGCACGGAATTCTGCACTGGTTCGAGGGTATTTGGAACCGTGCCACCGTTTTGTGAGCAACCACCGCGAGTTCACACCCAAAAGCCACGAGCAATGCAACATTTTCCGTCGCGTTACCCCATTCTTAACACGACGACGATACGCACGCACGGTAGCGTAAAATTCCGCCAGTCGCGTACCACACCGCACCACACTCTAGTATAATGCCATTGACCTCCGCGAGGGCCACACCGGCTCAAGGTGGGTTCATAGCAGCATAGCACAGGTCGGGTATGGCCCCTTACTCTCGAGTAGCAAAGGGAACGGTTAAAAGACGCGCAACGGCCAAGCCCAACGCGGATTGACGCCGCCGTCTGAACCCGTGGAGCGTGCAGAGAGCAGAAGAACCGCGAGGGCCTTCCCGGGAGACCCGGTGGTGCGCGGCCCACGGATCGCAGCCACACGAAACTAACAAACCGTGACGATTTCGTGGGGTGTGTGTGTCCGCTCATTCCCCCCCGTCGCCCAGCAGGACTAAAACCACGAAAACGAACTCTTCATTTTGGGGTCTTGATTTCCTCGAGCAGGAAGCCAACCTGACCTACGACGGCCAGACGGGGCAGCACACGGTGGTTCTCTTTGCTTGGTGCTTTTGTGGCGTTTGCCCGAATAGAGTTTGTGGCCGCAGTCAACCGGAACCGGTGCCCAGAGAGACGGCCTCTCTCTAATGTGCCCTCCGCCGTTCGGGGGTTCATCCTTTCCCACCTGCTCCTGGCGTGGACGATGTAGAACCCCCCGCCGCCGTCCGTACCTGAGTTGTAGTAGTCCTCAAACTCGTAATCATTGTCCGATGAGTACTCCATATCCGATTCCTGGTCGGCCATCGTGTGCTGGGAAGTGGTGTGCCGTCGCCCGTAGCCGCGCTCTGTGGTTGTTGCTCGTTGTAGAAGGGATGATTGTGGCCACCGTCGTCGTCGTCGCCGTCGGGCGGCACTACCGTGCAGGGGGGTGGTGGTGGTAGCGGCACGATGTTGTACATAAAAACACCTTCACTTTCTTGGGTTTGGTAAACTCCGTCTTGCCAAGCACTGTGAGAAGCGAACAGCACAACACAATGAAAACGCAGTAGGCTAATCGCAAGCGGCTGATTTCAACGCACAGGGGAAACAATTGCCTTCCTATTGGTAGAGAGGCGTTTTCCGCGGATTAAACACTTTGGGCTTGTATGATGGTTGAGCTTTGTTTTCGCGTTACACTCAGAATTCGACTTACAAACCAACACACACTGCGGGAAACACACACACACACTCGTGTTGGTTTTTGCCCTTTCGCATAAACTTCCTAGTCGCGGTCGTAGCAAGCAAGAAAACAAAACAGGAACACAACACTGCGAACGAAGTAACCTCGAACCTGGGAGTTCACTCGGGCTGCCGTCAGGCCATCTTCTCGGCGGAAGTCGCGGTGGGTGCGTACGCAACACACTCTGATTTACGCAGCGAAAAGTGGGAAATTACGCACGGGGCACCACGAGACGGGGACGGGGCATCCGCACGATGGGACACCGAAATTTCATCCGTAAACAAACACGCGCAGGAGGACTTCCGAGCACAGGATGGAGGCGTTTTCTGTGCGGAAAAATGCGTATGAAATCAATCCTTTCCTTGGTCCAGCTCTAAAACGACTCATTCACGGACTCTGCGGAACCAAGCGTCTATTATAATAATTAAACATAATTTGCGATTTGCTATCTTAACTTTTGTTAAACGTCAAAACACGAAACGTCAAAACACGAAACGTCAAAATGTTGATGTTGTTTTTATGAAACTGAACCTTACTAAGACACTGCGAACCTAACTTTGATGACGAACCTGACACCCGAGTCAACCTACGAAAATCAAGAACAAGAAAACGGGAAAGGGGGAAAAAGAGTGTTGACAATTGAGTGTTGGTGCTGCCACCTGCCGGAAAACGCGCACAAACTGGCGGTTGCACTGACAGCACGATTTCGACCGTTCCGTTAGTAGGCTGGTTCGTATTCTGTGCAGTTCTTCGCAGCATCGTGAGTCGTTAAAACCACAAATCCTGATTCCGGGATTCATCGAACCACATTGAGAAGATTCATTTTTAGCAACAGAATGAGCAACGGTCTGGGCAAGTACGGCCTTAGTGATTTTTATGCCATTTCGCTGACCTCCGATATGAAGCGGCAACTAATGGTTCGAATCAACGACGAGCTGAACCAAACTCGTACGCTGACGATCGAAAGGGTAATGTAGAAGTACTTTTTGTATATTATCGTCGATCCTCGAGCTTGCTTCTCTTATAGGTGAATACGGTGTGCCAGCATCTGAATCAATGCTTCGAACCCAACCTGGGTACGATTCGTTTGGCGGTGAACATTGTGGCGAAACTTTTGTCGTTCCGAGTGGCCGAAGAAAGGGTGATCGACTCGTACCGCAAACTTTTGTGTTACGCATCGAACGTGATCGATTGTACCAATGCGAGCGAGCTTGCAGACGGTATGCGTAGGTTAGTGGGCTCATTGGCCTCGCTCCGCAAAACAGGGCCCACTTCTAACCGTTTACTACCGTTTACAGGATTTCGTTGGCTGCCCTCGAGGGAGGCAATGTTCCGTTTCGAGCGTTCCCCGTGACGGTGACGAAGTGTATCATGGTGCTAATTTATCAGCTTCCCATCGTGGACGTGCTTGAGCGAAAGATCATTCACCATGCATTGCGGTCCACGCTGCGCTGGAACAAACTGGTGCCGGACGCGTACAAACGTTGTGGATTCGGATCGCTCATACGGTGTGCCATTGTCTCGGCGAACAACCTGCGGGATGATCAGGCAGCGGTCACCGAATTGCTGGCTCTCGTGTGGCAGCTTTTCGACGTGTACTACGGCGCTACGCCACGATCGGAGGTACATCCGGTTGATGTACTGCTACGATCGGCGTACGATCGGATCTTTTTGCGCCTCACCAGCGAGTGGGCCGATGCGAAATGTTTCGCACTGTTGATCGCCGTCCTGTACGATCTGCTGAAGCGACCCACAATCGATGGGTTCCTAAAGCTCGATATCGTCCGGCTGCTGAGCGATGCTGCGGGTGGTGGCCTCCGGCGTCTAGTGCGGCTACTCTCCATCCGCCAACACGTCCGAGCCGATGTCACAATGCAGGCGAGAGTAAAAACCGTTCTGACACGGATCATCACACAGAACCTGTTCCGGTACGAGTGCGAACAGAACGGCCAGCGATGGCAGGACCTGACGAAGGGTATCGAATGGATGGTCAATTCCGTTTGTCTTACCGAGCTGGTCGATGCCCGGTTCATTTGCCTTCATTTGCCGCGCGAAAAGCTCAGCTTGGAAAACGTTTGCTTCATGTTCATCGTACGCCATCTGGATGTCCTCGGTGGCCTGCTGGATGCCAGAGCGGAGTTGGACTATGTGTACAATCTGGTCGCCGCAGTTAACATTATCTACCACAAGCGTTGGAGTGTGCCCGGCTTTTTGGTGAAGCATTTTATCGACGGACTGTCGGTGAGTTGCTGCCTCCGAATCCGGTTTTTACTCGATCCTCTTAATGCCTCTTTTCTCCCCTTTTTGAGATTAGCGATTTTCTAACCACAACTTGTGGAAGCAGAACGTCCCGGAATCTCAAAAATGGCTTAAGGCCATCCTTCCCCAAGGAGGACCGCCGTCCTCGGGTGTCAACATGTTTGGCCGACTTCCGGTCACGATCCAGCGCATCCAGTGGATCAAGCTGCAACCGCGAGGCTTCCGGGAGCTCTGCATCGTCCACCAGCAGTACGAGTTTCTGCGCGATGTGTACATTGTGACGTGGGACGAAAAACTTCTAACGTCGCTCCAATCCACGTTCTCGGTGACCACCCTAATGACGGTGATGCACGGCAAGCGGTTCTCTTGCAGGGCGCGCGCCAATGCTTCCTGGTTACTTTCGAAACGTGCCCTTCCTGGCACCCAGCTGGCGAAGGTTTACCACAACATCCGGCGCCACATTCGCCAGCCTACCGGCAGATGGATGTACTGGGCGAGGGCCATCTATGGTTCCATCGATGGCCTGGACACAGCCACGAAGCGTACGCTGTGGGCTGAGCTTACAACGGCATCCGGCAGGGAGAGTGAAGAGGAAAATTGTTTGATTTTCGAACTGCAGGCTCGACTGCTGATCAGTATGCTAAGCGAAGAAACCGATTCCGAGCCTAATGGCCACGCACGCACCAACAACGCGATCGAACCGTTGTTAAAGAAACAAAAGATTTGAACAATAAAAAGATTGTAATTTATTTGACTCTGACCACCGAAACGGTACATTCAAAAATTGAATTGTGACAGCCGTCATCGGAATTGGACAAAAAGAAGTTTGATTTGACAAATGAATGTTGTTGCGGCCAATAACAAAAATAACCGGGAACGTGCTAAAATTGAGCCGGTATTGTTGAGAAAGTACTTTTGAGCACAATTCCAGTTTCTGAGAATAAGCAACGGCACACTGGAACTTCGCGGCCCCGTTTATTAGGCGATCCGCGTGTCCACCCGTTAACGGCGCGCCTCTTGTCTCCAGTGGCTTGCACAATAACATCGCACCGGTTCCGGCGGTTCGGATAAAAGAAGCTCGAAAATGATCCGCGGAGCGGTGCAAGGTTGCCGGTCGGGCCGCTCGCTCTACTCGTCGCTGGCCGCAACGAAAGGATCGCCAAAGCTGGATGATTTCCGAACGATTGAGCAGGACGTGGATCGGCACGGCCCCACCACCGTCGGTCGCTTCTACACGATACCGAACGACGTGCGTAAGCAGCTCTTCAGCCACGGGGGTTTGCCGAAGAACTTTGAAAAACAGATCAAAACGTTCAACGAATGCTGCCTGATGGTGCGTCGGCCGGCACTGGAAATTATCGACCACCTCCGGCGGACCGACTTTGAGCGGCCCGTCAACCGGTTCGTGCTGTACGGTGAGGACGGAGCGGGCAAGTCGCTCTGCTTGGCACACCTGCTGCACTACGGCCACCAGCAACAGTACGTGCTGGTGCACGTACCGTGGCTACCGAACTGGCTGAAGCGCCCCAAAGAGACGGCCAACTCGAGCACCACCGAGGGCTCGCTCGATCTTCCGCTGGACGGAGCGGCTTGGTTGGTGCATTTCAAAAACCAAAATGGTCCGCTCCTCGACCAACTCGCGCTGACCGTGAGCCGGGACTACGTGTGGACGAAGCGCGAGACGACACCGGCCGGTGCGCCGCTCGTGGCGCTCATCGACCACGGCATCAATCGGGCCAAATTTTCGTGCGACGTGATCGCCGGCCTACTGAAGGAACTGAAGCAACACTCGACGGCGGGACGGGCCCGCACGATGGTGGTCATCGATGGGTACAATGCGCTGTTCCATCCGCATACGCGCATCCTGACCGAAAACAAGGTTCGCCTCACGCCCGATCGTATTACTCTGACCGCACCGTTCGTGGACATTACACGTAACGATTGGACGAACGGAGTGTGCGTGCTGGCAGTGGACCGACTTGCCCTGACCGAGGACCGGATGGCCTCCTGTTTGCCACTGTACCTGCTGTACCGCGAAGGCTTCGAGCACCTGGACCCGATGGTTCCGGTGCGCGTGGACGGTTACGATGACACCGAATTTCACAGCTGCATCCAGTACTACCTCGACCGGAAGTGGATCCAGAGCACCGAGCAGCCCGGTTTCGATGTGGAGCTAAAAATGCTAAGCTGCCAGAATCCCTACCAGTTGATGCAGCTATGTGCCTCGCTGTGAGGAGGAGCGAGCCGGAGAAAGAACCGTGTAAGAAAAAGCCACTTTTAGGAACGCGTAAATAAAGCCGATGTTAGACTGACCGAACAATTTCTGGTAGTATTTCAAACGAAAAACTGAGAAAGGTTTCGGATGCTTAGGCAACGACAATCAATGGCTACTATGAGCAGAGCAGAGTGTGTATTGTAGAGTGTCGTTTTGCGGTACAATGCCGTCGACGCTACTTCGATCGATCTCGTTCGCCAGAGGAACAGGCCGCGGTATTTCCGTTTAAATCGTCCGTATTTTTACTACTATCTCCTTTTCGGAAAGTCCTGCTCACTTGCTAGATAATTCATATCGCCTTCTGTCGATTACATAGTTTTGTCCGTTTTTTGTAATTCTCAATTCCTACTTGAATCGGGTTGAACTGTGTGTGTAATATCAATGCAAAGCAATGTAAGGATCACTTCTCCGTGTTCGCCGTGGCGCAAAAATGGTGCTCGAACTGAACTGCACTTTACGATTGTTTCGGTGTGTGATTGAATTGTTAAACGTGGATTATTAAATCTTCTGCCCTTGTCGCATCATTTTGTGCCCTCTTTCTCAATTTACCGCCAAGGGTTGGCCAATTTCGGTCGGGAATAGTAAATAGGTACCTCTTCTCGTACAAATATAGAGTGTTTCCAGAGTTATTGAGTAGCTTTATTTAGCGTCATGCCGCGTCTGGTTTGCTTTGTAATCGAACGTTCTAATGTAGTAAACCCTAAATCGAGCGGTGCTTCGCAGGCACACCATTGTGTTTTGTCGTATATATATTTCAGGTATATGTTCCCGTATGAGCGCCACACAAGGGGGGGATTGGTTTTCGTTTACTACTAGTTACGAAGTTGGTAACAACGGTATACCGGATAGCGAACTAGCGACACTATGACTGGGGTTTACACAGTTTGAATATGATTAATCGGCTGTTATCTAGAGATTGAACGTTTACTCTTTGTTATTTTGTATGTACGATAAATGAAGTAATTTTTACGTGTTGTGGCTGCTCGTCTACATTGTAACCATCGACCATTCGACCTCACACATATCTAGCAATTATTAGGCGAACAAGAACGCGGTTCGTGTTTTTATTCGGTTGAAACCCCTTTCCTAACGTCGCTGGCTGATCGATAACGATAAACCCAAAATGGAAATGTACGAAAGTGATAAAGTTCGCCGACGTGGGACGAAGGACGAGGCGCACACTCGCCCCCAACCGGCCACACTCTTTTGATTCTCTTCTCGATCCGTTTCGCCGCGATTTCGCCAACGCACACGGTTATCTTATCATTTTTTACAGTTCCCTCCTTTTGTAGCTGTTTTCCTCTTATAAACCTACCCTACACGCTAGCACTTTTCTTTTCCTACTCACAGTTTGTGTGTCTGTGTGTGTGTTTATGATGATGATGATGAGGCGGATGATAATTACGATATTAGAGATATGATGTCAGCATTAAACTCCGTCTTTTGCGAAAGATAGAAGTGAACGGAGTATTGAGCACGTAGCACTCAGCGTAGAACTGCGTCATTTCGTAAAAAAAAAACAAATTCGGCACAAAAAGCTCAAATGGGGTAAAATTCTAGCTCCAAAGCGTTTCAGTTCACTTCCGTCATCAAATCCCCCGAATGGTCGGAGTCTCTCTGTGTTTTTTCTTTCTTCATTTAGTTCATTCATCCCTCGAAAGTTCCTTCCTTACTTCCTAGGCA
Source organism: Anopheles cruzii (assembly GCF_943734635.1). Lineage (NCBI taxonomy): Eukaryota > Metazoa > Arthropoda > Insecta > Diptera > Culicidae > Anopheles > Anopheles cruzii. The sequence continues at coordinate 56,216,992 of NC_069144.1, read as the reverse complement.
ATCGAAGGCCTTACTGAAGCAATTAGCTAAAAAATAAAATAATAAAGAAAACTCCACCCAGTGAAGGAGAACAACGGAAAAATGCGGACCAAACAGTCTGGGATCAAGGGTGTTGTTATGGGGCGCCTTACCGCAGCATGACCCTTCTCTGTGTGCGCAAACAAAAGGGCTACTGCCACGCGGACAGTACTTTACTAACGCTTAGCTTAGAGTGAATAAGACGCACGGGAAAATTAAAAATAATTTTTACTAAATGGTGAGGCGGCGCTATACTTCGTACTGGCCCGGGACTCGTGTTGCACTCGCGGAAGTGGGCCACTCTGTCTCGGCCGGTCATGAGTCACCTCTCTTAGCGCGTCCCGTCGGCGTCGCTTACCGGTGATGGTGTACTTCTTTTTTTATTGCCACTAATTGTTTGTCGACTAAAGCATATGCGATGTGTGTGTGTATGTAGAAGCTGCGGACCGGTCACACGGCATCGTCGGCACAGCGTCGTTTACATGGTGCTATTTACAGTTTGCTCCTTCACGCCCGGACCGGGAGTGAAGACTCCGGAGGATGTGGTTCCGCGTGATCAACACTGCGAGGGAAACAATAAAGTAACTTAGTACAACGCACGACGAGGACGTCGGCCAGTCAGCCAGGGGAGCCTCTTACCTACGCGTACAGCGTACATTCAATGTAGCTGGTCGGTACGAATCCTTCCTCCCAACCCTTCGTGCTGAACCGTCGGACCCGTGTCCAACCGTCCCCCTGGTCGACCTCTATCACTTGCAGTTCTTCACCTTCGGACATTGGAATGCTGCCTTCACTCGTCGCTACGGGGAAAAGGACGAGAATGTAAACAAAATTCGAACCACCAAACGCCCGGGACTTACCATCGAATGGGTAAAGCGCGCGGCACGTTCCAAGTGGCGTGTCCGCTTCGTAGTACTCCTCGTTCATTGCCTGCTCGTTGGTGCTTCCCTGCCCGGAGCCCGGTAGCGACGTGTGCGATGTACCGAGCCCACTTTCCGGACTCGCCGAGCTGCTGTGGGATGCGAAACGAGAGAAGAAGGATGCGCAACATTAGTACGTTAGCGGTTCCGACGTGTTTAGGACATGCGGATGCCAGAGAAAGCGTGTGCGGGAAGAGTACGTGGTTAGGATCATTGTGCCATGTGTGCTGATATTCTGTACAAATAAAAAATATGGTGTGGATGGTGCTAAACGAGTGTTAGGCAAAGGGTGCAGTATGGCGCTACTAATGCGGGGTTTAATTACTTTTTCGTACATAAATTGTTTTCTTTTGGCAACAAAATGATGGCGGAAATAAACACAAGGATGAGCTGGGATGGAAGAGGAGAGCTACGGGTGAAAGCGATAGGGAATTCAAGAAACAATTGTTCAGTTGTACCCGTTGTTGTTAATGTTAAGCCCATTTTGCGCTTGCTGTACACTACTTTCGGAAGCTGACCTGCTAAGGCTACCGGCATCGTCGGGATGATCTTCACCGTTGTCATCGTGATGGTTGTTCTCGTGATTACTGCTACCGTTGGAATGTCTGTCGGAATGAAATCCAAGGCCGTGGGGTCAGTAACTTCCATCTGCCGGATCTAAGCTTTGGCCTGAGGGTTTACCTGGACGATCGCTGCCCATTCTGTATCACGCGGTTTGCCTGGGGGCTGTGTTGGATGACCGTTTGGCTGTTGGCCTGGTCGAGCAGTTTCTGGTAGCGCTGCAGTTCGATCCGCAGCCGGTCCAACCGATTGACGGACTCGTTCAGCTGCTCCTCCACCGTCCGCGGGTCGCCCAGCATCGAGTTCGCCTCGTAGACGCCCTTCATCTTCATCAGTCCATCGCTGGCCGCCTGCTCCTGGGCCACCTTCTGTTGCAGTTCCTGCACCTTGGCGGTGAGCTTTTTTCGTCGCTGCGTCGGTGGCAGATCGCTGAAATCCTCCTTCAGACCGTCCGTGGTAAGATTGTTCTAAAAAGGGGTGACCAATAGAAACAGCCGTTAGGAAACCAAACGGGCGAAGGGCGTTTTAGGGCGCGAGAAGATACTCTGGAAAAATAGAACGCTACCACATCATGCAAAAGACCACCAATCGTGTTTTCCAATCAGTTTGACCTAAATAATACCTAAATACCAAAAGTTTGAATGTACAAAAACGCAAACACACGCACACACAATTTGAAACAATCCAATGTGAAGTAAGTAAAACAAACCGAACAAAGAAAGACACACACAGTTTTTTTGTCACGCAAAACACACTCGCAGTGATAGCAGCGTATGATTATTACCTTTACATGTATGCAGGCTTCAAGGATCTTCTGGGAGGTTTTAGTGGCGTTGTGATAGGAGGAAGATTGGTTGGTGGTGGTGGTGAAGCGTGGTGGTGGTGTTTGTAGAACAATTTGTACACAATTTGTTATTGTTATCGTACGGCAGGGTTCACGGTTAAGCGCACATAAACACATCGAAAGCCGGAAAGCCGGACAACGGAGACAGACAGCCGCAGCGCATAGCATCGTTACACGCGAAGAGTTAGAGAGAGAGAACGAAAGGCCAATAGTTCCGAAAGAGAAGTGTGTGGATGAGAATTTTGTTAAATAAATTTTGATAAAGAGTTATAATGTGTTTGTAAGTGTATAGCAGTGTGGATGCGGCATGAAAAAAGAGAGAAACAAAACAAATCAATCAATCAGAACCACCAGAAACAACAAACACACAGACACACACTCGGTGGTGGACAGGCAACAAAAGGAACAGATAATGCGAAACCACGATGAAGTAATAAAAAAAATCAACAAACGGAATCGGCACACACTTAACGCTATTCTAGTGAAACAGATACTAATCATCCGCCAGCGTGTCAGGATGTGTCACCGTCGCTATTGGGCGGTATCGTTACACGGCTTCAGCAGCAACAAGTACGCAGGAGGGGCGGCCAGACACACGCTTGTGGCGTGACACGTAATCCGACACAAAAAGCGAAGAAAGTCTGACACCACACATCAGCAAATCGATAAAACGGAAACAATAAAAAAAGCACACACAATCGTGACAAAACATAAAAAAGTGGCCGACGATAAAACTTTGCGTGTCGCGTCATACTAAAACAGAGAATGAACCGACCGACCGCCGTACAATGAAGCCGAACCGACCGTGTCTGGACACGGAAGAGCGAATATATCATCGGCCCAGTTTTCATACTCAAGCAGAGGGATTATCGATTCCGGCGGAAGGCGACGGAAAAAAGGATTGCAACAAACCGGGGACAGGGGTCCGTCTCGCCACTCGCCAGGGATTGTTTTGTAGCGACATTTTTATATGCCGTTCGGTGTGCCACATCTTCATTACTGAATGCCGGGCGGGGGGTATTCTTCACCCACAACAGCCACGGCCATTGTTGCCATTGACAAAAGAGTGAGTAATTAAATGGACCGGCATGTGATGCTGGTTTAAGTAGCAACTCAAATATTGAAACGGAACCGAACGGACGGTGCCAGTCGGGTTTGTGGTGACTCACCGAACCGAAATAAGCGAACTGAAAGTAGCGAAACATGCAAAAATTACGAATAACCGACAGATGTGGCGTGGGCTACTTTCAGCAGTGGCCCGAACGAACCCTCCATATTCATTCATAACCCACTCTACAGAGCGTCTTATTGAGCGCAGGCGGACATTTTCAATTCGCTAAGCCAGGGGTCCCACACACCCGCGTTGGGTCACCCCGTGCAGGCGTGCACCGGACAAATCTCTCTTCCGGTCCGCGATCTTATCATCGACGCCAATTGTTGACACGCCTTCAAGAGCGGGGGTTCCGGTGACAAACGACGACTGTGCTCTTCAACCCAAGGACACTCCTTCACCGGGTGAGTGCGGCACACTATAGAGACCGGTTTCGCCAAGTGGCCAGCGACACGACTTAATGAGAGGAACCGCGCGCCTACGAGTGGTTAATGAAAAGAGTGTGTGTGCCGGATATAAAACAGACTACCGAAGAGGCCAGTGCTTATCACTAATCGTGCTCGCAATCCGAGTAGAAGAAGAGCCACTCATAAAAGCCTTCAAAAGGGAGCTTCATCGTGCGACCGAAGAATGCAGCAGTGATTTAAGATTACGCGACCCCCGCCCGCCTGATAAGGGGACAACAGAACACGCGAAAGAAAAAGGTGAGAAAATAGTTTAGATAAGCCACATGCGACGGATGTATAAGCGGCATGGCGGCGTGTGGTGCGCTCCAGAAACGTGAAATGGGTGACCCAAAAAGCAACAGAAAAACGAAAAACCGATTGCAACACGCCTAACGTGGGGCAACTGGGTCCGACATCCGATCCGGCCGGCCAGCGCGAACGGAACCAATAAGCGCGAAGAAGCGCAAGGCGCGCGCAGTTTGCATTGGCGCGGAATAGCAGCGGCGGGGTGCAAAATGTTATGTTCCACACTTCCACACACGATACTGATGATGAGGGGGGACAGCTTTTGTGGCCGCCAAATACTCACTCGCCAGCGAAGTGTACAACACGAGCATCATCATCGGTTCGTTGGTTGGTTGGTTGTTATCATATCGCACCGTGCCGGAGTGTTTAGATTTGATTTCATTTGTGTCCACGGCGCACAAAAGCAGAAGTAACAGCAACAGTATTCAAACGGCGGACATTCCCCACCGGCAGCCGATTTCAGGAGGGTGACAAGCCGATTTTGCGACAAGAATTTTATCGTACCGGGAGCGACGGGAGATTACAGTTTCACGTGAAGGATTATTTGCAAATACGCAGCGACGGTGGCGGCAGCGTTCGCGGATTGGATTAATAAGGAGAAAAAAATTGGATTAAAAACTTAAATTAACTGACGGTAAGAAACGAAAAAGGTACATAACCAAATCTGGTCTGTTATCTGCAGCTAGAAACGAATACGATAAACATTTTGTACAAACGGCAACAAGGGGCCATAAGGGGGCTAGCTAATGAAACTGAGTTCCTGATGCAGGTTTTGTTTTCCGAATGCCAAAACAATTACAAAACAGCACGAAGATGGATATGATGGATGGAACATTCCGAAATGTACACAGCGAAAAACATACAGAACCGGTAAACGGTTTTTGAACAGCTGATCGAAACAATGCGGTGGACCCGCCCTTAGTCGGCGAAGAACCGGAGGTCCGGATTCAGTGGACCGCTCCCTTACCTTGTTCCCGGTGAAGATGCCGAATATGCCAACGCGCTTTTTCAGCTTCTCCTTCGTGGTGCCCTTCCCCGTCATGTGGTTGAGCCCGGTGCTGGAGTTGTGCGTCTGTGAGTTGTTGGAGGAGTCGGAATCGACCTTCGAGAGGTCCTCGAACGGTATGTCGCCCGGCGGCTGAAAACCGGACTGATATCTGTGGGGACAGGACAAAACAAGGCACAGGCGTTAGAGAGGCGTTTCTGGTGCAATAAGCTCAGCTGGTGCGCTTCATACTTTTCTATGACAATCATCGAGTCGTCCTTCTCGTTGATGGAATCGGCCGCCTTGACCATCCCCTCGAGGCAGCGGGCAATAATGGGTGACACTTCGCACTCCACGTCCGCGGATCGCTTGATGAATTCCTTCATGCCGCGCGTTCGCTTCTCGTCCAGCTCCTGCAGCCGATTGAATACCTGGAAAGGTGCCAAGGCCACAGAGCCTAGCATTAGTAACGCACAGGTAACGGGTACGTAACGGGGCCGGTGCTGCTTACCTCCGGAAGGGCGGCTTGGTAGTGCTGTTGCTGCAGCTTGTTGGTGATCTGCAGCTGGTTGGCGTACTCACTCTTCGCGTCCTCCGACAGCGTGTTGCGTATGTTCATGTTGACGCGCTGCTTCTCGACGTCGGCCCGGCTCAGGTGGAAGTCGGCGTCCGCCTTGTGGTAGCTTTCGATCGCCTTCTCCGCCTCGCGGAACGATTTCTCGTAGCTGCGCTTCGCCCGATCGAGCGTACCGATCTGTGTGTGGAGCGTCTGCGTCAGTGCGGCGCCCTGCGTGAGCGATTTCTTGCGCTCCTCGCGCAGATTCTTCGCCAGCAGCATGATGCCCTGCAGCACCTGGTTCTGGAGGTTCTCGGCCACCACCTCGCGCTGTCCGGCCAGATCGGCCACCTCCTTCAGGACATTCTTGAACGCGACCAGCGTGGAAAATCTGCAAACGTGGAGTGGAGAATTCGTAAGTGGCCGTTACAGAGCGCGAAGGATTAACTCTGATTACTTACTCGTTTTCATCGTCCTCTTTGTTCTTTTTGGGTTGATAATTTTTCACTAGCCGTCTGCAAGTGGAAAACAACCAAAATGTAGGTTAGAAAGGGGGCCTATATTTACAGTTCGCGCGATCGCTCTGAAGGCTCCCCCTCTGAAAGCGCCGCACAGAAGGCATCAGGTATCAGGTATCAGAGAGAGAGAGATAGATCGACCCCACACAATAATTGATACCTGTGTGAACGGTTGAGCCGCCGCAGCGGTACGGTAAGTAGCACACAGAGAGCAACAAATTCTTGAGTTGACAGGGGTCCGTCTATCCGTCGGCCCTTAGATGGCCACTTGCAACCGTACGGACGGCGCCGTGCGCCAACACCAAAACATCGTACCGTTCCGCGTTAATAAGACGACACCGCGGTGTTGCGGCAGATTGATACGCGGATAGATTGGCAGGCCTGGCATTCTCATGCCATTTATGCAATGGTACCTCTCGGCAAGCAGCTGCAGCGGGGAGGCTTAGAGAGGTTGATGATCGGTATTGGGACCGCTCCGGAACGGGGCACCTTATGGCCACCGACTAGGGTATCCATTATCCATTTGCTGTTTGCGGTTCTCGGACGGTTCGGAAGGAAGCCATAATTTTCTCATGGCATCTCCCCCACGGCGGGGCAGGTGTGTGTAACTGGCCACAGCGCCGTCGAGACACCAGAGTTTGCATATTGCACGCCCAGCAGGACGGAACGGAGAATGCAACTGGAATCAGAAACCTCCCGGTGCTCATCGGAGCCGCAGATGATGATGATGTCGAGGCAATAACAACCGAAGCACGATCTTCACATTCCACTCGGCAACAAAGCATTGGCAACACATGCACAGGTTGATTCTATTGACTTCGGATTTCGGTTGCGGTTGACTGCAACGGCACGCTGGAAGACGTGCAGAAGTTTCATAATTCATTTCACACAGCAGCCCCACACGGTGGCCAATTAATCACTCGCCATGAACACCACGAAACAGAAGCACGACAACCCGGGAAAGCCGGCTACAGCCTCGGAAGCAGAGCTTTCGGCACAAGCCATCGGACCGCCAGTTATCACACACCGATGGCCAATTTGCGCGTCGGACGCGGATGGGAAAATTTCATCAAATATTGCCATCAACATTGGGAACAAAATATTGTTGGCCACCGCAAGCCCTAGCCATCAGCCGTTCAGCTTCACTAAAACTCAGGCCTCGCGCGGAGTCCAATTAATCTAATTTCTCAATAAATACCGAATGGCCTCCACCGATTTTTTTTGCGTGTTGCAATTAATCAGTCGATCGTGCAGCACACGGTTATGTTTCCATCACGCGGCGATCGTGCCGATCGAGGAGGTGCGGCTATGGCTCAACCCAAGCACATCCTCCACCGGCCGGCCGGCCGCCGGTGATGATATGTTAAAACGGTTGCGTTTAACTGCGGGAACTGCGGCGCACAAGATGCACTCCCATAAACGATGCGCTTTCTCGCTGGCTGAACACCACCACCGTTGGCCGTTGGCCGTTGTGTGTGTTTGTGGTGTGTGGCCATATCTGATTAATCACTAAACGGGAGATTACTTTCTACTTGGGGCGTCGTCCGCGAAGGCTCGGGATCGCCGATGACAGATCGCCCCACCGATCAGGTTTCACGATCAGCTCTCACGGGATGAATGAATGGGGCACAGGAGCATGCGTGGAAGGTGCCGCGTGTGTGCATATGATCGGGGTGAGTTATGCTGGTGGCCATTTATTGGGAGAGCATAATTGTACTGAGCGCCATTATGCTCCGCGTGCTACGGAGAAGATCCGCGCAACTGGTTGGGGATCTGGAATGGACACAGAGGTGACACATCGGAGCCGCTATTGCTTTCACAACGCCCCATCGATTGCGACCCGCGTCAAACGAAAGTGAATGACTGCCGCCCGCGGCACGCCCAGGTCTCCGGTGATGGGGGTTGGGCTGATAATGTAGCCCCCGTTTCCGCTAGGGTGGGGCCCTCCCGGGAGTTCCCGAGGGGGATAGTTTTCTTGTAATTACTCGAGACCCCAGCCCGGTAGATTTTTATGATAATAATTAAAAAGCAGAACACCCGGCTCCCGGAACCCGGAACGGAACGGAGCAGATCGGGGGGCGGATCGCACGGATCAACGTCAGATCGGTCGACCGTTGGGGAGAAAGTTAACCGATCGGACACACCACCGATCCGTGCCCGGTTCGTTGATCGCCGAGATCGGCGCAGTGAACAAGGGGTGTTGGCCAATGGCCGTCCGCGCGCCCCACCAACCAACCGCCGATGGAATCGAAGTTATTTCTTTTCCATCAATTCCGCCGCCGCCGCCGCACGGAGCAGCATAGCCTAGTTTGCAAGGCCCACCCCGCACGCCGCACGCAACATAAGGTACAACATGCAGGCAGACACAACCTGTTCGATCACCGCGCGATCGCGGTTCGGCTTTCTACTACTCTCTCGTCGGTCGATCGATCCCCGGGCCGGCTGCAGAACAATAGAGACATTCCGAACTTTCCGCTGTCTCGAAGGCTCATTAGAAAACAAACAACAACAGGCCGCGAATTGCGCCGTTGCTCGTCTTTCGGAAGAGATTTAATGAGCTTTCCCGGGAAAGCGACTGGACCGATGGTGCCGGGGCTGATCATGCCAATTCTTGGGGCCGCGCGCGTAAAATATGCCCGAGTGTGCCAGATTTTTGGCTTTGGCGACCAATCCTAATTCCCGTTGGATCCGGCCGACAGATGGTCGCGGTCCAGCGGGGCGTATGAAGACATTTCGGCCGCCGTTTGGTTGGCAGTTTAAAAATGGATGAACCGTGGGTTTTGCTTAATTTTTGCGTCCATCGTCGTCACGGACTGAAGTGAGCATAAATTATGGCCAGCGCGTGTATGTGACGCTGCGGTGAGGGGTTAGGACGCTACCCACTTAACCGACCAACAGGTGCTGATGGCCACCGCCGCGTATTTTTTGCGTCGCGCTTCCTCTATTTGCATAATAACCGTAATAAATATGAATATTTGTTTGAAAACATTCGACGGGTTTTATGCGCGGTGAAATCGGTGAAACCGACGGCGTGTGGTCAGTAGTGTTGGAAAGACATTTTCATAATCCCCGTAAACATGAGCCGGTGGTTCTGCGGTTTCTGTTCTGCTGTCTCGAAGGGCTCACAATGAACAACGCGGCGACATTCACGGACGCGGATTATGCTCAACCATCACGTACCGGGAGCGGCGGTTTGCGTGATTGAATTCGCTGCTCCGCGTAGCCCCCTTTTCTCGGCAGCAGCACGCTTGGCCGCACCAGCCTTGGCATGACTTCACCGATCAAACGCATGATTCATACACCGATCAATCTTCGCGCAGAGGGCTGGTGCAATCCGCGATCGCAGCGGCACGCAAATTCCTCACCGGTGACGTGACGTGCGGTCCAACATTCAAACAATGCGTTTACATAAACAGAAGGGCCAACACTCCAAAACAGATTTCCATCTCGAAGAAGTAACCTTTTTCCAATTTTCACCCAAAATCGAAGATCGCCATCTTAACACGGCACTCTTGTTCCGCTCCTTTTTCCGTTCGCAGTTTGAATAAACATTAACATTGGCCAGGAGGGGGTGCTCGAAAACCCACCCTTGGAACTGCCACAATGGGCCATGTGCGCGAAAGGTTGAATGAAAATGGAGATTTCAATTGAGGCGAAGAAATCCGACCGCAAAGTGCTCCCCGGCCAACCGTTTTGTTGACCGTTCGTCCGTCCGTCTGTGTGTGTAAATTGACGACCATCGGCGGAAGCCATTGGCCGTGGAGGAAACTTACGCCGGCCCACCAGCTTCCCAGGTTGGTCGGTGAACCCGGTCTGGACGGCGCTCTGACCACAATCGGCATCTTGGCGTGAGAAATGGGATTCTAGTGTTTTTGAAATTAAAATTCCAGTCCGCTGCTTTCGATAAGGTGGTGAAGCGGTCACAACAACCGCGGCGCACGACGAAATTGGCCCGACACTCCGACGCCATTTTCCGGTTATCACTCTCACGCAGCACTAACCGAAGCGAAGCGAAACCGAAATTGCAGCGAAACAAAAATGTGCATACTAAATGTGCATGCCCGTGAAAGTGGTTCGTGTGGCGTGGTGGCCACCCGAGATCCAAGATCACGCCGTCGCCCGCGATCGCGATCGTGAAGATGGCGAAAGTCAAGTGCGCGACGGCGCCACGAAACACTCTCCGAACCGACCGAAGCGGTGAGCGGTGAGTTTTGAGCGTCAATTTGCGAAATGAAACATCACGCGCGGGCGCCCGAAATTCATAATTGGCCGAGAAATTTGGAGCACAACACTACGCTGTGGCACGAATCGAGGCGAATGGTCGGAACAAGGGAGGGTCGGCACCCTCGCTCGGCCAGATGCTAATCTGCTTTTCGAGGACACATCGAGACATGTGAGGCTGTGACTGGCGTCGATGGCGTCAATCGCGCCTCAAAACGGCTTAGCATTTCTTTCCCCGTTTACTCGAAATGGAGGTTCGGAAATTGATTCGAACCTCACTTAAAGATGGCGTCGAAGGCTCAAGGTTTGTTTGGGTTTCTACCCGTGAGGATAAACAAGGACGAAAATCGATGGGTCGATGACTGGAAGCAGACCATCGGTAAGGTATCTGTGACCCCGTTTTGATCGGTTTTGAATGATTTTATTTATTGAATCCATTTTAACAAGTTTCTGTTTGCCAGTAAAACTTTTAATAATTTTGTGAGCAAAAGGATAATTCTGTCCATTTTCGATCGGAGATCGACCGGTCAAAAAACATTTTGTGAGTTTATACAACTCTTCAGCTTTTTTATAATAAGGAAAGGTTACCCAGTCGAATTAATCTTACACATCAATAATAATCCAACATCATAACAGGATGTTTCGTTTGTTAGGATGTTCAGGGATCTCAGCAAATAATGTTTTAAATGGCAAAGAAGGGCCGAATATAATCACTAATCACTCGAAATTATGTAACATACTGGGAGGACCTTACAATCTCTGTTGAAGAAACGCCTCCATCGCTTGGATTGCTGTTGGCCGAGATGCTCAAAAAGAAGGGACTTCGAGGTTCCCCGAAGAGCCAAGTTGACACCTCCCCTTTGCGGCCATCAACGGCGCAAAAATTTGATTACTACAAAAAATCCATTCGATTTCAAACTCGACAGCGAGAACCACAATCGACCATACTTTTCCGATATCTTCCACGGGTTCCCAGTGCCCGCCCGAGATCCGCTGACTCCCGCGGGAGGAATGCTGTGCGGCTCCGAGGCTCTCCTTTTTTTTGGCCGCTTCAAACTTTCGCAACCGGTTCAGCGAACTTGAGGCTGGGTTACCTTGGGTGTCCACCCGGCCGGCCGGCCGGCCCATTCCTGGGGTTCGTGTGTGTGTGCGACTATTCTCTTTCGATTCGATTGCTCGTCTTCGCACCGTCTTCGTCTTGGGGTGCGTAGGATCCCTTCTTGGCAGCGCTTCCTTGGCAGCGTTCCACCAGCGCCGTGAAGCCATCATTACGTCAACGGCCTCGGGAACGGGTTGGCGCTGGCCGCTGGCTCGCCAACTCGCCGACGGCAGCCTTGCTCTATTCGCGCCACAAACTCACCGGACCGGTTTCCCGATTCGGTAACTAGCACCCGGGTCGCGGATCGGCACAGGAGGCACACCCTGGTTCGTTGGCGTACTCGGGGATTCGCGAACCCTGCCACCACTACGCCCCGGGATCCGATCAAACCACGGTCCACAGGCGGAGTCTTTGGGCGGAGGAGGAATCGAAAACCTTCCCCGCTTCGGTATCGGAAAGAAAGTCGATGAAATCATCGAGACGCAGCAGCAACGTGTGCATTTTGGGGGCTATATTAAGAACACCCCAAGAGGTTAGAACCTGCCGGCGATCGCTGGCGGACGACGTCATCGGCGCGAACTGGTCGGCCGAGTGGAAGAAGTTAAGAAACTCGGATTTGGGACTGTTTTGAAAAACAAATTCTCGCCCGATCGGTCCTTGCTTGCCACATCCGGATCACTTGAACGGACGGGACGGCAGGATTACCATCTGTCACAGCGCGTCGGCGAAAGGTGTCTCAGAAAACCAGGCCACTTTAGGCGGGGTTTCGCTTTCCAATGGGCGTCGAAGGAGTTGCACGCTAATCGACAGAGCACGAGTGCGTGGTAAACAGCAAATTAATGGCTCACTCACGGCCAGAACACAACGCAAGGCTAAGATCGCAACGCGAAGCGGATTATTGTGAAAGCAGCGGCTTCCGTAGGTTTACAGAGCCGAGTAAGTCTCTCTCTCTACAACCATGACCCATCATTCGCGGCGGGGCGTGTGCCGCCCCAACAGGGAAACCATGACCTATGCTGCATCGTCTGCACAGCCTGACCTGGAGCGGAGGATCGTGCATTGACTGTGAGCAGTGCGTCGTCGTGCGTTTTCTGCACTCCGAAGACCTGGCTGTGGTGTCCCTGACCGGGGATCGGCGCATCATCGACGTGATCAAACATCTGTGTCCCGCGATCCGTGTGCGCGCGTGTCTTTCGCAAGTCTGCTCGGTCTTCTCCTCGTACAGGGAAGATGCTCCGTCCGCAATAAAAAAAAACAGACCGAGTTTAGAAGTGGCGCACCGAGTTGAACGGCACTCGTGGCGGCCGTAGCACGAGAGTTGCTATTCTTAGAGCATTCTTGGCGCAGATCCCCAGCAGAGCTCGTCGGCTCGAGAAGCGATCCGCGATCCGCTACTTCCTACACGCCCAAGCGGTCGTCCAAGGGTCGTCCACAACATGTGCCGAAGCGACACAAAGACGGAAGCAGCAAGAGAGCGAACGGCGAAGACCGTCCGCGCAGTTCGATCGGATTTACGGGACACCGGACCGGCCCGGGTGTGCTATATGCCAACTCTTGCCGATGCCGATGCCGATGCCGCGAAAGCTGAATGAAGTTGAAAAAAGAACCGTTGGCCGCGTCGGTTTTTCTGTCGGATTTATTTTTGTAAGTCGACGTGCTGTTTCCATGGCGCTCCCCAGTCCCCATTGTGGCGCGCGCACTTTGGAAGGACAGACTGTTTACAACTCCTCCATATGTGTGTTTGGTTTGTGCGTTGTAATTGGATATTCCCGGCAGGACCGGAAGGAAGTGGAAAAGAACCTTTGAGCCGACTGAGGACTTACGAACGGCGGTTGATTGGTATGCGATTGGTTGATGACTTCAAAGTTTGCTTACCTCAGCTTCAGCGCGTACTCGACTTCAATGGCACTGCGATCGCGGATAAAGTGTCCAAATCGCTCGAAAAAGTCGATCCCCTTTTGTGTGTGAGTCGCCAGGTTGTCGTACTGATCCTGCAGGGGAAGAGAAGAGAGGGATGTGGTTAAGGTTTGCACGTTTTCGATTTGCGAAAATGATTGTTTGACATTTCAGGCGTCCATTTGATGAACCTGATCCTTATACAGTTGTTGCTGTCGTCTAAATAAAAAGGAGGGAAAAAATCCATAATCCCCGAGGAATGAAGAATAAAAACTAGTAACGCCCTCCACGACGGCGTAAGATTTTGTATGTGTCGCGGGACACACACTTCAACTTCTGCACGCCATGCGCTTTGGCCCTGGCCACCGCCTACATCTCGCGGCAAGAAATAAAAACGACCGGACATTAGGATCTGAATGGGGTGTGGCCGACGGGACGACAAACGAGTTGGCAAACGTTCAAGAAATACGATCTGACGTCACTGCGCACAGCATCGGCTGGAGCCAGGACGACGTGCTCCTGTCTGCTGACCGAGGGCACAACACATTAATTGCGGCGCCATTCGGATTCGATGACCGCCACAAACGCTCATCGGACACATCAAGGTCCGTTAGAGGAACCAAGAGGCGAGTTGAATGGTTTCGTGATTTATTTATCAGAATATGCGCAGAAGACGAAGCGCCAGAGCGCACTGCGTAAATCAAACCTCTTGTCCAGGCTCTCCACAACTTCAAGTCGATCCTTTTTCCGGCAGGAAGAATTTTAATTCGATCGAAACTCAACAAGTTCAAGATAGAGCTCGAGAGAGAAACCAGGTTCGAAAACAATTTTGCACAGGAAGACCTCACATCATCGCTGCCGACTGATGAGAGACAAATCACTTTCTACAAATTCTTGGAAGGTTCCTCCTCCGAGCAACCCGACCAACCCGACACAGTTACATAAAAGTTATCGACGCTGGCCACCTATGTTACACAATGGACACGAACGATGGGCATTTGTTTTGGGCTTTTGGGTAGCAAATTTGGGGTCCGCAATCAATGTTTACCATAAACAGTACAAGGGGCACGGTGGATAAACACAAGTCGGTGCGCATTAACCACACTCCGAGCGATAGAGAGCCAACACGCGTGCGGTTACGGCGGACAGAACGACCACGAAGCAAACTCGCCCGGGTGGGGGTTGGATTAAATGCTTCTTTTGGTCAAACTGTTTACTCACGGCAACGACAGCGCTGGCTGGCGTCTTGGGAGACACTGGCAAGAACATTCCACCCGTTGGGACCCCCAGTTTTATGGTTTAATGGACCATGTTTGGTCATAAAATGAACCGATTTTAAAATTCTCCACACCGAGGTCTGACTGATGTCCGGAACGGTGCGCACCAAGACCTGGTCATCGCAACACAACAGATGTAATTTAATCAAGCCGCCGCGATCGCACTCGCGGAAGGTGTTGGAAAAGCCAAACGAATCCCAAAATACCGCGTCGGCCGGCGGCACCGGTAATTAGCCGGGGGCATTCTACTCCGGCGAAGGGAAAAACCATATGCTACCCATTCCGGGCGCGGTTTCCAGTTGATGTGCGGAGGCGATCGTTTATTAATACCATCATCATCATCGGAGCAGCGGCCGGATTGCATGGGTTGCCCGACCGGTTCATGTTACCTTCTGAAGGGCCGCCGAACCGGAGATCGCATCCAGATCCAGACCGTTCGCTCGTTCGGCGGTCCGGAAGCGGATCTTCTTGTGCTGCTGCGAGTACAGTTACCATCTCTCTCGTTTGGCATGATCATGAATCAGAAATGATCAAGTATTACTCATCTTGCGAAGTTCCTCCGTCTGGAACGGCCGAACAATAGGGCGTGTGGGCGGATGGATGAATTTTCGGGGTTTTCGCCGGATTTCATTAATGCAAATAATGGGGGGCCCTACACATTTGCTTCACCCATTACCGCAGGCGTTCGATCCATCTTCATTTCTTAATTTTATGTTCCACGTCGCGTCGGGTCGAGATCGCGGCGGCGGGCGATGAAAACGAATGAAAAATGTCCCCCGTGTCTCGGCTCTTCTCGGTCGTCGGGAATTCGAGATGCTTAGTCGGGGATATCAACATATTTTTCACTTTTACTCCTGCGGTCGCGGTGTGTCGTCAAATCTTCGACAAGTTTATTTCTTGACAGCGGCCCAACGCGCCTCGGACCGCCCATTCAGCCAGCCGGGTAGGAGCATAAATTTCACCTGCAACCTGGGAACATACCGGTGTTGACGCCCTTGCCGCTGGAACAGGCTGGACTCTCACGATCGGGCCCACATGGTCCGCGGAGTGTCGCATATTTACATTTGTTTAACAAAACGACCCGACCCGGCTGGACATGGGCTGGTGGGACTGCGACAAAAGTGACCGCACGATAAACGTGTCACAGAGACCTGAAGGCTTTTCGGAGGCCGTCCTTACACCCAAGCGCGCGCACCCATGGTATGCCGGACGGACGGAGGGACGGAAACCCAACACAGGAAGGATAGATAGGTTAGGAAAGCTTTCATTTTGATTTACTTTCACTTGACCGGGTCGTGTGGGCCAACACCACTTTGCATGCCGAGGTTTCTCGAGCTATTCGGAGACAAGTGAGACCCGAGGTCGAAGTTGGAACGCTGCCGACCGGAAGTCAGACCACGGCCAGAAGAGTTGTTTTGTGCTTGAATGAATCAACAACACCCGGAGAGATCGACGTTGCTGCGCCCGTGGGCAGTCGCGCCTTGGAAGACACATCTGGCAATCGGCGGTGTCCGGATGCAGTCCGGCTGCTCCGACGTGTCATTGGCCAGGGACAAGGTTGTAAATACGATATTTATACCCTGCCTACGTTCTCGTGCTTCACCAGTTTGGCAGCTTTGCGTGTGGACACAACTGGTAACCAGTTCACGGTTCCCGTCCGATGCGATGGGAGAGGTTGTCCTAGTTGCAACCCAAACCTGCCCGGGAGCTAGGAGTCTCCATTTCAGATACGCCCTTCGGAAGACTGTGACCAGGGTCAGTGGTTTTTTCGTAGTTTATTGGCTCAGTGGCTCCATAACTCTAGCGCATTCCTCGTCCTGCCATGTCCCCGGCGGGCGTGGGTTGACGTCGTGGCCACCACACGCGATCGGGTGCCTGGACACGAGGGGCGAATTGCGCCGGCTAACGGCGTCTTCTAAATATCGCTTCCGGGAATGCACCAACCAAGCATGGAATGTTACACACCGCCCGTCCGCCAGTTGCGCTTCGTTGGTCAGGTCGGTCACCACAAAAACCAGGAAAGCAGGTTCTATTCTGTCTCACCCGTCGCCTGTGGTCACTACTCCCGGTGAAGATGCTAGGCTCGGGAGCGCCAAGTGCACCGAGCACAGCGAAAACCCGAAAAACTAGTTTCCGTAGGCCGTAGGGTAGACACACGTAGATTGATAATCCCTCGGGAAGGGAAGGGCCCACCAGCGGTTCCTTGCAGTGACAGGTTGCGTCCAATGTGGCCAGTGCCCTCGATCTGTAGAGCTGTGTAATGCGATCGCGCTCAAAGAATTGTAAAACCCAAATTCCGGTTGCATAACCGGGGTTCAACAACTTCCCTGCTACTTCTCAAGAGATGCCACTAACGAAGATTGCGTACATAAAGCGAGTCACATTACTCCGGGGTCTCTCGGGGTCTCTCTTAGACAACAATGCGTGAGAAACGCACCCACATACGTCTTATGAAACGGAGGAGGAAGCTGAAACAATTTAGCGCCGGACGTAACGCGTGGTGTGACGCTAGCCAGAGGCCTCGGGTCGATCGCGATGTACAAGTGGTTTGTTTGTGAGCAATGATTTGGTCATCGTTTCAAGAGTTCCGGAATTCCCAACAGATAGCAGCGCTCTGAATCAGCGCTCTCAAGTACGTGGGGACGACGAGGTTGAGCTGTAAACAAACAACCCTGTGTTTTATGTGACGATTCTCACGCTTGACGATCACCCCTAACGAAGATCGGATGTTACAAGTATTTGCTGATGATCTGAGTTCGTATTAAACTTGAGAAATGGTTTAAAATCATGTCTCAAAGTTAACGGGGAGTAGCATTCCCGATGGAGTTTCCCGTCGGACACGTGTTGGCAATAAAGCAGATCGCGAAATATCGTCTACTCTAGAAACGTGCGGAATGATCGAGATCGATGGCAGACTTAGCGTAAACAGTCCACGTCGAAAACGGACTCTGTTACGACCCCAAACCCGTCACAAAGACCAATAAATCAATCTACTAACAGGGAAGTGTAGCGAAGTAAAAGAAAAACATTTCCACACTTTGATCGGATTTCCGGTTTGGGGTTCGATGTTTTCGAAATTACCTTCCCCAAAGGTCTTCGTGAAAACCTCTCTAATGTTAAGGGCATCCCAAAACACACGTTACTTGTTCCGTATCTTCCCGGTGGCGAAGAAATTTCTATTAAGCCGTAACGGTATCCTCGAACGGAAAGCCCTTCCCAAGGTTCTAAGATGCTCTTCTCTGTGTCTCGCGAGAGAAGATCGGACTTTATATCGGGCGCTCGACCTACAACGGTTTAGTACCATTCAGAACGGGACTTTCCTAGCTTCGGGATCGTCGAGACGCGTTTGATTGATGACTTTGTTTACGATCTGAGCCGCTACTACGCCCCGCTCGGTGATCGCTTCCCCAGGCGAATCATAAATAAAATCGAACCAAATCGTTTGCTAACCATTATACGAGCCCCGCGTGTACGGCAATCATCGTCCGGTTCACCCAGTTTAGTCCCGTTCGTGGCCGACACAACCTCGGGATTGGAAGCAAATAAAAAAAAAAATACCGCCGCTTGAGAAGTAAACATTCGGCAATTAGTGTGGCGCATGGCGCTTCGAGGCGCGAAAAACGCGTAACTTAAGTGGACGCTGTATAATACTGTCGAAGCAGCAGAGTTACCGTCGGTGACCGTTAGACCCCAAGCAGGGGACAACAATAGCACAAAAACAGTGAGCAAAATAAACACAAACACAGCGAATGTAAAGTCCACTCAACGCCACCGATCGCGCGTGCGCAAATATCGCGACGCGACGCACGTCGTGGGCTGCAGAAGGCGCTCACGCACTCCGCGTGTGCGAATCGGACCTTCCGGACGATAGCGCACCGAACACAACCGCCCGGACTGAAGCCTAATTGAAAATTTCAATGTCAATGTTAATGTGCCGTCGCAGGCCTTCGATGAAGCCTGGCCTAACCGAACTCCAAAAGTCCGTTGGATTCAAAATTCGTGGGTTTTTTCGTCACCCGAATACCATCACGAACACATCACGGCGCAAAACAAGTTTTGTGTCGACTTTAGAAGAGGGGACTCCAGGTCCTACCCTCTTGTTTTTGGAGTTTCGCAGCGACAACCTGGAGCGCGATTGACATTAGCATAAACGGTGGGGCAGTTCGTGGTGTGGGCGTCCCGGAACGGGTTATTATCCCATTCCGTCATGCTAATGATGGGACGCGCGGACTGGCGGATCGAACCGGGACAGAACTCTGCGCATAGAATCGCGAGCGTTGATTGGGTAAAGTTTTATTAGCGACAACTCCTTTTCGGTTCTGTAGAACCATTCCAAGTGACTTAGGTCTTCGCAGAGATCGCAGAGCGATCAACAACGATCTATGCCAGGGGTGTCTTTGCTAAATCAGGAAGCTTGATGCTGACAGCCGGTTATCCTTCAGCTGAGGTACCAAAAGGTGAAACTGTTACAAGGTTGCAGAACGGCGCCAGGGGGTCCTATCATGTCCTTAACTGCGGGTCCCGCGATACCGCGCGTGTGGTGTTCTCCAATTAGCCCCAAACACCTTACTCGGCGGTCTGAGTTCAACTCGAAGCCAAAAGCGTTTCACAGCGGCTGCTGCCACCATCGGCGGATGAATCACGCCTAGCGGGGCCTGGGGCGAGTGTAGGCGAAGGTTAGTGCCGAGAGAGTGATCCGGTTAGTTTAACGACCGACGTTGAAATCTAGAGTCTGCGGTCCAAGAAATCGCGAGAAGTAATTGCCAAAACGCCCCGGGGCACCTATCTTCCTAAAACTGGTAGCTCCAGTAGCTACACGGTCCCCGGTAGTTTCGCGTCGATTAGGATCGGACCGAACCCCGTGGGCGACTACGTCAGAGACTCCGACACCGATAGACTCTCTCTCTGGGTCTAAATTTTGCAACTATCTCCCGTACCCGAAGGGGCTTATGCAAAACAAATGCGAAACTTTCAACACTTTACCCGGAGGAACGCGATCCGGTTAGAGGGACATTACGTAAGACGCCGCAGCTGTTGCGGTCATTGATCCACACACACGCTGGCAACATGGCCACACTCGATCTTGTGGTCGAAACAGAAGGCCCCTCTATTAGTGTTGTTCCCCACCAGCGGCAAGCTGTGGTTTCAAGTCCTGTGGGTTCCTCCCGTGGCTCGTGGCCCACCAGCCTACACGTGGGACGAATCCTTGGTAAAGGTCAGTGCTTTCCACACGCGACAGTGATCAGTGCAGCTGCTGCCGAACCAGAATTAACACATTTATTGGACAACCGGACCCATTATCGTAATTCATCCCGTGGACGCGTGTGTGGTGTCCGACCGGCGAAGAGAACGAGGGTGTCTCACGCGGGGATAATCGAATCATCTGACTAACCTAACCCTAACCCGCCCCCCTGGGTGGTTAGTAACACAGGAATGGAGCGCACGCACGCCAACCGGGAACATCACATAAATTAATCGGAACCGAGGGTGGCACCGAATTGGTTCAACATAGGCTACCTGGGGCCTGGGGGCTGTCGGTCGCTCGATTTTATAGCCCCGGCCATCGTCATCATTATCAATTTACCGAAGGGATTAGAGTACAACACCTCCTCCACACATTTCGGTGGCTTCTTCGGCGTGGGAGAGTTGACCTACGCGTTACATCATGCAGACAGGCCAGAGACGCAGCACTGCCAGTGTGCGCCACCCTGTAAACTTTCGTTAGGTTTTAATTAACGATTTCATGTTGTTTGGTGTGTGTGTGTGCATGCTTTCGAACGGCAACTAGGTCATCATGCTAGGTTGGTGAAGTGGCGCTCGGGGCACTCGGTGTCGTCGCTGCTGGAGTCGAGAGATTGAACTGTTTTCAATTACGCCTCAATTATGACAACGGGCGCGACGGCGTGATTGGGTAAGACTTGAAGCCGCCATGAATGGTGTTACTTCAGAAGAAGTGTTTTCAAAAAGATCTGCTCCGAAACGGTTGAGAAACTCACTTTAGACACAAAAATCCTGTGTCAGAGGGGTTGCGTAAGACTTGGGGAACGTCCCAGATACTTCTCCCGATTCTGACAGTAATCCGTATTCTGGTCCCATAACACACATAATTTTAGGGACCAACAAGCAACCGATCGAAGTTATGTAATGCGGTCGGAAAGCACCGGGCAATAAGGTTTCGCCTTCTTCCTATGCTGGCCCGTACGACACCCTAGTATACCCAGCGCGGCCAGTACATCATTCATGAGCCAACCAGCCGCGAGGCCGGTGGGGCGTAGGGTGCAATCGAATGCCAACCGATTCCATTTCCGTGTCCAATAAACAGAAGGAAAGCAACGTTTTCGGGAGGGTGAATTTAATTATGGACGTCCCGACGGGACACAAGGTGCCTTCCGGCACTGCGGCGTATTAGTGACCCCCGCAAAAACTGGAGTTCAAACACGGGTGCCCGGACAAGCAAACAACTTCCCCTTCACCGGATCCTGGTGGGGTGCTGTGTCATAGGACCACCTACTCGTTCCCGGGAGTCCCTTGTGTCCCAATTCCACATGGCTGTAGACGTCATCTGGAGATCTGTAGGAATCGGGAGCTGGGGATTGTTGACCCTCCGCAGCAGAGTCCGGGTAGCTCACTAAAACTCCCATCAATGTGAAGGAGTCCTCGGTGCGGAGGATGTGTCATAAAACGTGTGGCCTACACCCAATTAAGCACCGGCGGATCTAACGCTGACCGGCAACAAACATTGATGGAGTGCAAATAATGGTCTCATTATAGCATTCCTGAGGGTTTCCCGTTCGCGAAGCAGCGGAGTGCATTTGTCAATGGCCGCATAAAACGAGGCGAATTACATTCCTCGGTCCCGCGGTGCAGTCGCACTTACCCAGCCTAATTATGTGTTAGATTAATTGGGCTAATGCTCGGCGAGAAACTACAACCGATTGGCGCGCCTGAAGGAACTCGGAGTTCCCCAAACCAGTTTACCTAGCCGGCAGGTAGGAAGGATAGTATTTGAAGCGATTTAAAACGAAACCTTGCGAAGCTGATCCTTTTTCCCGTTCGCAGCCATATTTAATCCCAGCTGCAAATCGTTCCTTCGAGCAATCCTCCCGACCAACGGAGTCCGTCGTCTGCACTCTCTTCATAAAACATTTATGTTTCCATTCGAGCAAATCTTCCATTTCCTGGGGCGTACGCTGAGAGCGAACAGAGGGAATGCGTGTGCCCTCGTTTGAACTGGCCCCTAAACACGGTGCAGAAGTTCAAGGATAGGGTGCCGCACTGTCTAAAACGACCCCTGCCGGTGCGAGAGAGAGAGAGGTAGGGTGGCAAATAACGTTCATTTTCCAATATTTTTCCCATTTTTCCCACATCGCACAGTGTTTCTATGCCGAAGGGAATGTGCCGATGCCGATGGTAATCGAAAGTTCATCGAAAAAGGACGAAAATGCCCCTCGTCCCGTTCGGAAGCCCTACTACCGAAAGCGGAACCCAAGGCCCCGGGGGTGATTTCCGTTCGCTACCGTTTCTCGTGACAATCGAGAGACTCCCGAGCCGTGTCGTGGCCGGTGAGTCATCGATGGCTGGTTGGCTACGCTACACACACGATTGCCATCCTTGGCATCGGCGGCGGCTTACAGTGGTGTTGGTGCCGTCCGGTACATGCGCACTCAGCAACGTCAGCCAAGCGAACCCGGAAGTGGTGGGTGCAAAATTGTATCGCAACGCCACACGAGATGAACAAGATGAGCGCGGTAATGTGCGTTGATTGAATGCGAGAAGCCGGGTAGAGCCTGCTTCGCGATGACTCATCGCTGGGACGGTGGCAAGGACTTCCTCTTTTGCCGCAGGTTACATCACCGACGGCGTTGAGAGGTACCATAAACACCTTAACGGCGAAACATTGTGAGTTTCGACGCGAACAGGCGGCTGGCCTGGTGACTCATCGGCCATTTTGCAACGGAACCGTCCGGTTCGAGACGACGCGCGATTACTCACAGGCAGCGCGCGTCTGCCTTCTTATCGCTGACGTAGCGTCATCGTCTTCCGGAATGCAATACGACGGAGTGGTCGGCTGCTGTGATAAGGAATCGATTCGCAAGGGTTTGACTCGCAGAAGACAAGAACCTCAGATAACTGAGGACCCGGTGGCCTTCGCCGTAGGTTAACAGTAAACAAACGGACTGCGCTGAAGCGTTTAACGCAATCGCCGGTTCCCGCGCAGCCAATAACCTCTCGGAATCGCTGCCGGTTACACACGACGCACCACGCCAGACCGGAGCGGATCGGGTCATTCCGAAAACCGCCCAAAACCCAAATATTAATGGTCGCGATTATGGAACGCTCTTTCTGCCCACGATCACTTAAAACAATGTGGCGTTGGAAATGTTGTTGAACAAGCGCGAAGTTCGATTATTCAGCCACCCAAAAAAGCGCACGAGGCCACTGACTTGCGAAGAACCGTTTGAACCGGTAACACCGCCGCTAACCGAGCTCGTGATCGTGGCTTCGTGATCGAGTTAGGAAGGGCCTTCACGCACCTGATTCGAAGATTGAAGATAGATTGGGCTTATTGTAAGCATATGGGCAACAACATACAGGGTGGTCAAAAACGCGTGCACATTTTGAACTACTCATTATTTGACGTTTAAAACGTCAAACTTGATTCTGGAAAATGTAAACATTTAGTAGACACTTCCAAATTTACGAAATGGGTCGCTTTACGCTTGAAGAATGCTGAGAAATATTAAAAACTTACTTCCAAAGTGGTAGGTCTAATCTCAAACTGTGCGATATTTGAAAAGCACATTTCATTTAAGCTTATTCCCACCTCGGTGGTTATGTTAACAAGCAGAATTATCGTTTTTGGGGTTCGGAAAACCCACACGTCATGCAAGAGAAGCCAATGCACCCCCAACGAGTGACTGTTCGGTGCAGATTTTGTTCTTCTGGCATCATCGGCCTCCGTATGAAAGAATGAAGAAAGAGCCGTCGTAACCGTCGATGGCGAATGCCACCGAGAAATGTTGGTTAATTGTTTCTTTGGCGAAATTGATGCTGAGAACTTAGCCGACATTTGGCTTCAACAGGATGGCGCTACGTGCCCCACAACGTCAGCCACGATCGATTGTTTGCGCCGCATCTTCGAAAGTCGAACATTCAGCGGAAATGGTGATGTGAATTGGCCTCCAAGAAGCTGCGATTTGACGCATTTGGACTATTATCTTTGGGGAGCGGTGAAAGATAAATGTTATGCAAACAAACCAACAACTATTGACGACCTTAAGAGCGAAATTGAAATTGCCATTGCCGCGATAGGACCAACGACAGTCGAAAAAGTGCTCAAAAATTGGGTCGACCGAATAGGGTACTGCGAAGCCAGTCGTGGTGGACATTTGAGCGAAATTGTTTTTGACACATAAATTTGATGATCAACCTTTCAAATAAATGTTTAAGTATCGAAAAATATTCAGCCGTTTTTGTTTTATAACCAAATCAAAATGTGCACGCGTTTTTGACCACCCTGTAGAACCGGCACCGAACACCGCCACAGCATCTGACCTTTTTGGAGCAACCGAAACAATGGAGCTGATTATCGGAGATTTGTTGCCCCATACTCTGGTTCGCAAGTTGTAAGAGGGTAAGAGACCGCTAAAGAGGGTAAGAGACCAAGCTGTGAAGGATCTATTGGGTCTTTTAATGTACCCTTCACGTCACCTGACAATTCCGCGGTTCCACGCACGTCAAGATGTTGGCCGAGCAAGCAAGAACCGAGGAGGAACGAGCATCTTCAATTTAGAAGTCATTAAACGGTGGCCGTCTGTGTCCGTGGAGTGGTGGTTG
Organism: Anopheles cruzii; assembly: GCF_943734635.1. Taxonomy (NCBI): domain Eukaryota; kingdom Metazoa; phylum Arthropoda; class Insecta; order Diptera; family Culicidae; genus Anopheles; species Anopheles cruzii. The sequence goes on along the minus strand of NC_069144.1, from coordinate 56,192,397 downwards.
CCATCCACAAACAGACCCTCCAGCCTTAAGATGCATGCACCTTTCGCAGACTGGCGTGTTGCAGTTCGCTAGAAGGAATCTGGTTTTCGCAGACAGATGACGGAAACGGTAAATGAGGCTTAATCGAATGAAGCTGCCAACTGTACGCCTCCAGACAGCCGGCCGGCCAGCCGTGGCCGTAACGTGCGCGAAGATACTTGCCCACCGTTGGGAGAGGTGTACGGTCCGAGCTTCTTCGCCTCGTTAGATTGATTAAGCCAAAAAGGAGACTCTACACACTCTGCCACGGGCCAGCTTGTTCAATGACCTACCACCACACGACGGGCCACCCTGTCCGACTGCCAAACGTCAACTCCGCCAGAAAAGCCAGCTGCAAACCCTGGGAACCTGGGTGACTGCGAGCGGAGTCCAATCCCAGGCTTTGGGTCTCTGCGGCAGGAAATTGAAGAAGCGCGCCTTTAGCGTCTCGTGAAACGCTCGTTTCCACCACTATGTTGCCCGTGGGAGAGAGAGAGCTGGGCTGGGCCGGAATCGTGGCCACCGTGGTTTATGATTAACGAATTTGGGCCCACACCGTCCAGACCTTCTGTGACACATCGCTACACGAGACGATCATCGGAAAATTAACTTTGGCACTAAGATAGTCAACGAAATCACTACTTTTAAGACATTGCACAATTCCACCACAAACGCTACTGCTGCTACTGGTGGTCGGCCTCTCAAGAGGTCCATTTACACAATGCGCCAGTAGCAGCAGCAGTTGCAACAGCGCCGTTGTTTCAGCGCATTTTGCAACGCCTCGAAAGAGCGTGAGATTGGAAAACGGGAAAATAAGAAGAACCCAACGTCAACAACGACCGCGCACGAGCCAGGGTACACTTCCGCCGGTGATTGACAGTTTGAAGGTCGCGAGCGAGCGCGCGAACGAAGAAAGTGGTCTTGGGCGAGTGGCGCATGGCGTCCGGCCAAGGAATGTGTCGATGTCATGTAGTGTAGTACCGCGGGGCATATCTCGGGGGGTTGGTTTCTCTGATTGGTTTTGTAACAAGTGAAGATCGATAGATCAATAGATCACACACACACGACGAGAGATCGTGGCGGTGAGATTGAAATTTAATCATTACTCAACATTCGATGCAACACACTTTACGCGCGGGCCCCGTTACCGATGATTTACGACGAGTTCACTTCCGCCACACAACAACCTCCAGCCTTTGGAGCCATTTTTCCGGCCATCACACGCGCCGGCTAATGATGCCCATTAAAGCGGAGCACAAATGCCAAATCGAAACACACAAACGGACGGCCGGTGGGCTTAAAACGCACGAAGAAATGCATTCCCCACAATTTTCCACCCATTATCGCAGGGAAATGCGCGGGAAAGTTGAGCCGCGTGGAATGTGCTCCGGCGGAACGGAGCAAGAAACTCGCATTTAAAGCGCCAAACAAACGGCGGCAACATTATTGCGAAGGTAATGGTTTAACAAAGAACACTTTAAAAGCAATAGAAAGCGTTAACACAACAAATAAAGTGCGGCCCGGCCTTGATGCTATCTTTGCACGTACTACAAAGAGTATTACAAAGTCTCGCATTCTCTTCACTTTGAGGAGAAATTACCACAATTCTTTGCCCAACGTTCCAGCAGAGCCACAAGATCGCCCCATTCCGATAGAGGGGAAAACAAAGAAAGCTTTTCTCCGGAAGTGGCCCGGAGGGAGCTTTCGATGAAAGATAGCTTCGACAGGCGGCGTCAAATGGTAAAACTAACGAGCCTCCCACGGAAAACCTAAACCGCCCGCACGGTTGGTTGCATTGCGCGGCGATCTTGAAAAAGAGTCGCCGCTAATCTCATCAACGCCACTAATTGCTCCTGTCGACGACGACGCAGCTAATGAGCTGTCGGTCGCTCGGTCGGTTGGTCGGTCGATGGCGGTTCCTCCTCAAAGGCGGTGGTCGTTTTTCCGACCACCGTTGGGAAAAATCAAAGCCGCAAATAAAACAAAGGCTCCACTCTGCGGTGGCACCGAAGAAGACTGAAACCGAAAATATTGAATGAAAAAATGCCATCGTAAAACTCATCATTAGCCTGGCACAGGCAGGCAGCCAGGCAAAGAATGCATATTGTTTCGCTCCGCGCTTGGGAGCGACAAAACCCCTCGCGGGGGGTGGCCGAAGGAAAATATGCCAACTAATTGTCAATCAATGGCACATTTCGTGGGGGCCTTTTCTCCGTTTCGTGGGAAGAACGTTTCTAGTGTTTGTACTGCACTTTCATTTTCCATTTTCCAAAAAAGGCGGTTATTGCTGGAGCGGTTGGCGGAGTTGTGCCGAGTGCAATGAACTGAGTCCGTTTTCCATTTTTTTTGCATTGTGGCGTAGGATTTTTGCGATTTAAAAATTTATTTGCTTCAAATTGGAATGGCTCAGAGCGGGGGTCGCGTAATTTACATTTGTGTTCTGATTGTATTTATTTGTTTACGAAAAACAAACAAAATTAGATGCGGGATGGTGAATAAATCATTTTCTGAAGGACAAACGTCAAGCTAACAACATTACTATGGTGTTTCGGCTCTCTGCTCCGAGAGCAACTCGGGAGAGTTGCGCAATAGATCTTTAAAAAAACTAAAATGTAAAAAAGCACACACCGCTCGGGGTATCGCTCCGAAGGACTTTCGTTGGGCTTGGCCATCGCCTACATAACATTACACGATTCTGCCGTCCGTTGAATAAAACATTCCGGCTTACGAACGGCTACCATTTAGTAGGGCAAGACATACACTCGAGCACTCGAGTTTGACTTCCCTCCGATGAATCGTCAATAAACCAATGACACGTCACGAGGACGAAGCGAGATTGACAGTTTGCGCCATTTTCTCACTCTCTCACTCTCGAGCGCGCAGACATTCTTACATCAGCGAGGACCGGGATTTCGTATGCAGTCTGGCGCCTCTGACCACGTGAGGTTGTTGGGTACAACATATGCATTACGCACCGCAAAACAACCCATACGCCCTGTGGTCGCCCCTTTGTCGCTCACTTTGCATTCCACCGATCCACGGGGCTCGTTTTACTTTCAATGGCCAGCGACGAGCGCTGCACCCACCCACCAGACACCCGGGGTGCGGTTAAGCACGCAGTTCTTTATGCAAGGATTCCACATTAGCGTTATCGTCGTTAGGCCGAAGGGTAATGCACAAATGAAGTAGACCCCCCCAGGAGGGTTACTGCTAATGCTTCGACGTGTCACCACCGTGACAGCTGCGAAAGGCCACCGCAAATGAGGTGAGCCAGAGGTGTACGGATGTGGTCGGCTTTTTTGCTGTGTGGTTTGCGTACTTTGAGCAAAACGATATTGAACGTACCTTGGCAAAAGCGATATGTCCATGGACCGCGTAAATAACAATCTGGCATATTATTCACCATCATCGAAAGTGCGTAATTGAAAGCGAAAATGGTCACAACATTGATCGGTGACACCCGGAGACAACAATGGGAGAGCGGGAACCGCAAAATACAGGGCACGTCCTTATGTAAGAGCCATAGCCAAGGCATCACGTTGAGCATGTTAATCCGCAAAAATACGTGCGATCGCAACAGGTAGCCGATGGGAGAGAGCAACGAATCAACAACATGACGCCCACTGGAACCGATCCGCGTTTTGGGAACGCGCGCACGCAGTTCATGCTCCGTTTTAATTACCCTCTCCAAGACCTAAGTATCGCTTCCGGTGCGGTTTCGTCACCTTCGCCCGATAATCGCCCCGATCGCCGGTAAGGAGATGGCTAAATCGGACACCTCCATTGTGGCCAGGGAAACCGACTGGCCAAGAATAAGTCCATAAGACACAGGCAGAGGTTTGCCTGGTCTTGCGGCACCGGAAGAAGAGCAACTTCCACGCTGCTGGTGGTGAGAAATCGGGCCCATCATCTAAACGCGGGGGGCCCAGGTTTGCTGCAGCCATTATGCAACCTCCAGTGCCGCAGTGGGATGCGCCGTCATGTGTTGCAATAACTGGCGCACTGGCGAGGTTCGCTTCATTATTCCGTTCACATTACACTACCGCTGCCGCCACCGTCGGTCGTTGGTACCAATCGACGTGGGGGCCAATTCATCTTCACTACATGCCCTCCTATTGTGTCGTGAGCACTATACTCCCCTTGGGCCGTGTCTTATAGGCTGAAGAAGGAAAGAAAGATGCAACATTAGTTCATCGTTCCGTTTGTTTTCACTGCTGAGTGAGTGACGCACCCGGACCGGAAGATGGACGCGGCGTGGTCCGTGAGTAGCCGCACGTTTTTGGCCTTCCGTCTCCTCCAACACCACCCTCGCGCCAGACAACCATCGCCCATATAAAACACTGATTTCGCAATCATACAATCAATTTAATTCACATTTCTCCAATCATTCCCCGGGGCACGATCGGGTGGGTGCGATATGGTGCGGAGAGAGGCGAGAGCACTTTTATGTAGATTTCTTTTTCCGTTATTACGCCTCAGACACATCAGCTTCTTGGCCGAGATGGTGGCGCGTCAGATGTGATTCTGCGAAAGGCGGAAGTGACTAACCGGCGAGCCCGGCGAGTTCACTGTCGAAGGTCAGCTCGTCGCCAGTGGACGGAGAGAAATGGCTGCGCGTACGTCAAGATACGTTTGACATCTTACGGCCAGGCACTGGCGGCCGTCCGTTTCCTCGAGAATGGTGGCCATTTTTCATTGGATTAAGAATCGAAGACCTTCTATCGCTCGGTTAGCGTAGAATGAATACCGTTGATACAGACATTCAAGGGCATTGCTGGTCGGTTGCAAGTACGTAACTACGAAGTTAGTTTGTGGTACATTGTTCGAGCCACCATCAAAAGCCACCTGAAGGGGCATATGGCTGGCCAATATTAATCTCTATCCCCTTCACCAGCGCGCCAGCGGGAAACGCCGCCGGGCTCTCGGATGCAGAAGAAGTTAAGCGCGCCCAGAACTGGTTATCGCAATGCGATTTGTCACTAATGAATGTTGCCACTCCGAGACCGAGTCGAGTCGTGCGGCAGTACCGGGGCCTGCCCTGTGCGGCTGAAAGTTGCAGCAGTACATTCAAGAGTTTGTGCTAAATTCTTAGAACCGGACACCACTGGACGAACGCTAACGGAACTCAAGCGAAACGGGTTTGTGCATTGGGCTGCTGAGGGATCCGGCACGTAAAGTATCAACCATCCGTGTGTCCGGCGAGGAGAAGTGTCCGTTATCATCGGAAACTCTTTCGTCGGCCATCGGGCACGCTCTCAGCGACTCATAATCTGCATCTTGGATCACTGAATGAATACGGAGTCTGGGCCATTCTGAGACCGAGAGGGATATTAACTAACAGGCCAGGCAACTCCTTGTTTGGCCACTGCTTAAAGCAACCGATCCGAGGGTCATCGGATGATGGGGCTGTTTTGTGGACGGCATGGGCTGTCACCGTTCCGTCGTCGACACTCTGACAACGGCAAAGGACCCCGCTAAGATGCCAAGGTATGCCAGCGCTCGGCGATGGTGATGATGATACAAATGGCACACATTGCACCGTTGGCCCGGTTCAACTTACCTGGAAAGACAGAGAAGAATACAGAAATTAGTTGCGATGTCTTGGTCCATGTAGTGCCGCAAAAAGGCTTTGTCGACAGCATTTTAATAAACCATAATTCTTTCAGTGAACCCATATCGTCCTTCGTCAGTTCTGTAGCGACGAAATGGCCCCGTGAGCTGACAAGGCCCGACGTTATGAGTGATGCTGCTTCGCTGCCAACGAAGGCGAACTGGCGAGAAATCTAGGTCGAAGCGGTTTTTGCCAAACTCGGTTAGTTACACGCGGCTGAAGTGCACCGTCCCAGCACACCAGACCCTTTGGGGGGTCTCTGGGGCCCACATTTTGCAGACTTGTCTTGTCCACAACTTAGTTGACGGTAGTCGTCAGTAATCCTTAAATCACCAATTCGAGCCCCCAACCTAAACTAAACCACATTTCACGGAGCTCACCTCGTGGGGTTCAGTTTTTTTCGTGCTCTCAGATTTCGTGATCTATTATTGGCCACATACTAACTACTGGAGCCATTGATACCAGGGGATTATACTCCAATCCTAGCTAACGTCCCCGAAAGATAATCCATCACGGCGTTGGCGTCAGTAACCGGTTTGAAGTACCGCTGACACCGCCAAGTAATGATACCTCATCCGTGACAGTCTATGACTTCAACAGGCCGCAGAGTAACTTCTGTCCCCCAGACACGTCAAATATTGCCATGGCCTCGATGAATGCTGGCCGCCCGCCCGCCGCCCGCCGCCGATGGAACCACTTTCACTGACAAATGATCGAGAGCGTCTTCTCGCGTGTCTTGGCCGCCGTCTGGCATGTTTTTCAGTTCTCTTGAAACGGTGATCCATCTCTTCTCTGTCACGTGCGCACGTGGCCACCGCCAGCCGGGTGTGTGTTGAAAGGGAGGCCCGTGAGATACTATTTTTGACGCGAACGCGAAAGAACAAAAGCCGTCGTTGCGTGCGTGGCGCTACGCCACGCGTTTTATTCTCACCACAACCCTGAGAAGGGGGCCCTCCCTGTCGATCGAAGCCCGAAAATACCGTACGTACCGTACCGTACCGTTTGGATGGGAAGCCATTACCCTGGTGCCGCCCGTCTCGACCCACTCTCACCTGGCGAAGGGATTACGTCCAGGACGCAGATGTGGGATGGAAGGCTCCGAAACAAAAACAGAACCCGCCAGAAATTGTGTTCTAACGGTTGTACCGACCTCGCGCCAACAGATGGGGCCACATTGATGCGGGGAGAGAGCGAACCAAGAGAAATGTTGTGGCTGTGAAAAATCGTGTTGATTGCGCCAGAACAAAAGGGATTCCCATCGGCGAATCGAGAAACGATCAACACTCTTCAGCCGCCAGCAGCGGACATGCGGAAATAATTAGCATGCGCATATAGGTACGTGCCTCACGAGGTTCACGTGGAGCGGGGCCCACTCTGCTCGAGTTCTTGAGCTCCGGCAACGCGTGCCACTCCTCAATCACCGAAGTACGCGCCTCGCGAGAAGAGACTTTAGTAGAGGCCATTACTATGCGACGCATGAGAGGCGCATCGGCGACGAGTGGTACTAATTAAAACAACCGCCATGTAACGGTGATATTAATCATCATTGTTGGCTGGGTGTTGTTGGCCACTACCGAGGGAACCCGGACACAGTTGGGGAACGAGCTGCGGGAGACAGACTTGCTAGAACGTGTGAGGGAACTGAACGATCTCACAGGCAGACAAGATCACCGAGCTGATGACACTGTCTCGTGTGGTTGGTTATAATAGGCTTCTTATCTTGAACATCTCCGCATCCTGTCCTACCCGGGAAAGTATCTGAAGCGGATACCTCTAGCGGCGTTTAAGGGAGACCAAACTTTGGGACACGGCCGATTGATCAGACGCATGTTTTTCGGAGAAGAATCTGACCCCGAGCACAAAACCGGACGGGTGATAATTGATCCAATTAAGCTAAGCAGAGGTCCGGGATCAGAACCCGATCCACATACAGCCCTGATTAGCTTCGAGTGTTGATTTGAGGACAAAAAACAGACCAAAGAGATTGAGCTTATGTGGAGGGTGTTTTTGGACCTGAAACCACAATCTTCCCCGAGTGCCCTTCAAGAAGTAACACACAGTCGCGCGCGCGACCCTAATATGTTGATTATGCAAATGGAGTCCATTGTCCAGTGTCCAGTGGAACTTTGATTTCGCCGACACATGTCGGGGACACTCTTATTTTTTTGAGGAGCTAAACGACCAAGACAACAACGACGGCCTCCACACGCGGTGGAACTACGCCAGGCACGAGCTGGGTTGCGTGCGTGGTCACATGAAAGATAATCGTGTTAATTAGTGCAATCAAATGAATTAAACCGAGGCACACATCCACGCCACGCCAGCTTTAGTTCATATGTTAGTAGTAAACGCACTCGTCTGGACCGAGAACTCAGGAGAAGGATGACCTATAGTGTGTTTCGGACCGACCGGGTTCTATCGAATCGTGAAGATGGCCACGGCTAGAGAAAGTTTCAGCCCCAAGCAAACGAGAATGGATGGAATTTAAACTGTGTGCTGGGGCGAACATTAGCATACGGCTCGCGGTGATTACCCTCAAATCGCGCCCCGCACGTCCCACCGATCGGACCCCGTTTTACATACGAGGCAGGAGAGGTTGATGCTGCGCGGAAACAATGAAGCCACTGACGAGTTTTAACGAGCTCTCGCGTTGTGGCCCATCAACGCGAATGAGACCAGCGTGCGCGAATGCATTAATTGTCGTTCGTAAGGGGTTCTGCTGGTGCTTGGAATGGAATAGTCTGTGCCACCGCTCGATGGCTGACTGACTGACTGGCTGATGCTGGTATCCCGGCAGCATAAACCGCGGCGGCCTGGGCACACACGCACCGTTAGCGCTACAGTTATGTGTTTTACTTTTTTTGCCGCGTTTTCGTTAATCGGATTCACGCCCCGCCAAAAAAGCTGGCACGATCGACGTGAAGACAGGAGCCTCAGCCGCACAAATATCTGAGGCTGTCGGCTCGAAACCCTCATCCGATCCGATCGCAGGGATGAAATTAAAAACCGATTTGTCCGATTCGGGAGCACGATCTTATCTCGGAGCCGAAACCGGTGCATTCACACGATCTGTACCGTTCGCGGCGGCGGCGGCGGCGGCGTTGGGTCTGAAGGAATGTGAGAGAAACTAGGGCATCCCTCCGCAGTAGTCCCAGGTCGGAAGAAGTTGGTGGTGGCCGCCGCCAACAATTTGGACAACGAAAAAGACACATCTCGGCGGCGGCGAGCGATTTAAATGTTTCGCTCGGACCGCGCTAATTACCCGTTGGTGGAAGAAGCAAAACTAAAACCCAGCTACGGTACGGCACACGCGAGACCCCGGCGCTCGGTTCATTGAAGATTTCACCGGAGATGAGACCCCCGGGTGGGCCGCCTCGGAGAGATTGAAGAAGGTAAGTAACACTTTCTTGTTGCCGTACACAACATTCCAGAGCCGGTGGATCTCCCAGACACGGGGCTTCGGCCAGCGATCTCTTATTCGCACTGAAGTCGAAACATAGAAAGACTCAGCTTCTTACGTTCCACGACGACTCATCCAGGGCTCGCGTAACTTCGTCCGGACACCACCAGAACGGTGGCTAAAACCAAGAATAATTGACACGGTCCATCGCCCGTGGCTCGAGACATGGTAGCGCCTAGCGAGAATGGAAACCTCCGCACAGCTCACACATTTTTCCACATTTCCACGCTCTTCCCCGACGGGTTCCCGGGGGTGAAGATACACGCCACGTCTCGGGCGCAAACCCCGTTAGGCCACGAAGATGGGTAGTTATGTTTTGAAAACGCTGGCATGGGGCGGGCGCACGCGAGTTACACCTCAACGCCACACGATCGCATGCAAACCGGTTGGATTCGGAGGTCTGTGGAGTCGCGGAACCCGGGCGAGATGAGGTAGCCCCACCGACCACACGGTTAAGGCTCTTTAATGGTGAGCTCCGCAATTAAAGTCGAGGCGCGCATAAAGATACAGACCCCGTTCCGTCGTCGTCGGGATCTGCTGGCCGGGAGGTTAACTTACCTTACAAATTCACCGCCCACCATTACAGATTTGGGGCCCACGGTGGCCCGCAACATATTTAAGTGAAGCAACATTCTCCACGTTGTGCTTTTTGCCACAATCCGCGCCCGATTCCCGTTGCGACGGCGGGCCACACACAACGGCTCCTTCCTGTGTTAGCGTGATCGATGATCCGCGGAGGAGGCGAGCTCGCACTATTTATTGACCCATTTTTTGTGCGGTGGGTTGTGGCTGATCTCCGGTGGAGGTCGGTGGCCAGGCTAGGCAAGCAGCAGGTGAAAATTATGACACGCCGAAGGGGGTTAATAATTTTCACCCCAAAATCGATGATGTGCTAATTAGAAACTCCACCCGTTGAAGGTAAGCAGCAGCCAAGGGAAGAATACCGTATCCACCAGACACACACACAACTGTAGCGTTGTGTGCGTGTCACAAAAACTGCGATCGTAATCCTCTATAGCTGCTAATGTGAAGTATCAATATTTTGACCGCCTTCGAGGGGCCAACTATCTCGGGAAGGTTTGCGTGCGCACTTGCGTCAAATTAATTCACGATCCCCGGATCCGTAGTTACGCTCTGGCCGCTTTGGCATCAACCTCGGCCATGATTTATTTATCCTGTGCCCTTCGGGCTACACCACCAATCTACGCTAGTGGACTTTGCCGGGAAATGGCCCCGGAAAACCAAAACAAACGCAACCCAAGAAGAACACCGATCGTCCGCCATCTCTACGCTGAAGACAGCTGAGGGCCCCCATCGGGAAAGGCAGCGAATTCCCAAGAACCACCCGAACGGACGGACGGAGTAACGGACCGAAGCGGCAACGATTTTCCTCGGCACGAGACGCACAACACACGCCAGAACCCCGGGGCTAAACGCAAACAAACTAACGAAGGCACCAACACAAACACGTGAGCGGTCCACTGCACGGGTTTTCCTGCTCCGGTGGAAAGAATTTTCATTCCACCCCTGGGGAAGAACCGCCTCTTGGAAACCGGGAACGGGAATTCGGGGCGCACTCTTTCTTGGCAGATGGCCGTTGGCGGAAGTGTTTTCTAATTGTAATTCCTCTAGCGAGATCACAGAGCAGAGAGTCCGCGATTGGAGCGGTTTTCGGAACACACAACTCAAAATCGATCATTCTCGACAGAATCTGCCACAAAATATGCAGCGAAAAAATCGTTATTAAAAGGATTGCCATGGACCGACGGCGCCTTATTAGGGCGACTTCCGAGTGCACTAATTGCATCGAGCCCACCGAGAAAGTCGGGCGAGACTGAAAGCCTGATACGCGGGCCGGCCCCTAGGGTGCGGTTGTTATCGGGCGCGACACAGTGCAGTCGTCCCAAAGGCAGGCCGCCGCCTTGCGCAGGAAGCATTATGGCGGTGCTGCATCGGTGCATCCGTCGCCCGTCGGGCGCGCCGGAAACGATTCGCCTGGGACCGCGTTTTCCCATTTGCTTCCAATTTAATTATGGTAGACGATATTTTATCAGCACCAGAGCGAAGTGCGGCCAGGGATAGCAAAGAAGTGACTAAGAGAGTTGGACACCACGCCCTACAGTGCGCCAGCGAGCGAATATTTTCGATCCACACTCGGACAGTCCGGAACAATGGGCCGTTATGCTCAACAGTGACCGGTGACCACCGACGACGCCAAGGAATGTCATTTCTGGGTGCGTGTTCCAACCCGCCACCGACTTTCGCCCGGCGGCTTGGCGACACCCAATTGAAAGAGAGCTAGATTCATCATAAAGACCGAAAATTTCCCAATTCACGCACGCCTTCCGGCGGCCAGCGGTCAGCGTCGTAGCTCTACTTTCGCGCACGCGGAACAATAATTGTAAATGATCACATTGTTGTCGCGCACCCGCACGTGCGAGGGGGTGTCCCCTGGCGCCGCCATTCGATGCACGAATTTAATTTCACTCCCCCGAATGTCCCGTGCGCTTTCGCTCCGCTGGCCGGGGGAAAAGTGTCCACCGGGGAAAATGGGATCCGATTCCAAATTTACGCGTCGTGGCCGGTGAGAGCGTGCGCGCGCAATTTCTCACGTCGGCCGCCAAACGGCGGGCAACAGTAGTATAAATAAACATTAGTGTAACACCCGATCATGATCACGGCGACGACGATGATGATGACGGTTGTTGGGCGATTGTTGAAGGGACAGCAACGTAAATGATAACACAATCCACGGTGCCGGTTGCCGGTGGTGGCGATTACGAATGCAAGGTATCAAACGTGTCGAAAATCCCACGACGACGACGCACAATAGGACACAACATCACACACACAACACTGATTTAACTCAAAATACTAGCGATGGAATAAGCCCAAAAAAAAGGTGCCCACTTCCTAGTGGTCGTCTTGTGAACTTATGTTAAACCATTTTCACAGCGACACCAAATCGGGGAAAAAGAAAGCAGTCCCGTAGCAAGTTGGGAACTATGAATTGGTGAGGTCCAGTTTCAGTCCAGTCCAGTCGCAGGGCCTCCAGAGACAGACTGGACGATCGCTAATCAATTTCCAATTTACGCTCGACGCATACGAACGGTCCCATTCATCATTATCGTCTGCAGCTGCGACATCGGCCGCAACTGGAAGGACAATTCTCCAGAGACATTCCCCTCTTTTTGACAGACCATCAATAATCCTTCCGGGGAGCTGGGAATTACGTGCAGCGAGACCTCACTTCTTAAAAAAAAACACATCGCAATTAACCATTCAAACAAAGCCAGAGAGAGAGAGCCAAAGTTCAAAAGTGTTCCCCTAAATGCTGTCACTAAACATTATGTCAAAGCCCAAAAAAAAACGGCGCGACCGGGAACACAAGCCCCCGGGTGACGATTTAGAGCAATCCGGTGATTTATTGTACTCCTTCCAGCGCCGGAAAAATAGGAAACTCACGACACGGGGAGCGACTATTAAAGTCACACCACACACGACGTAAACGACGAGGCCATTACCAATGGTGCAACCAATCCGTCCGGGGCAGACCGGCCGGGTCTAGTCGCATAACCCATCGACCCCACAAAAGCGCAGTCGATGGCACGACTAATTTGGCGTAGGGGCCGCCGTCGCCATCACGCGGACCAACCGTTGAAATCGGATTATGTTGGCGGCATATTAAATACACCTACACGCCACGCCACAGCCGAGCCAGCCGGGAAGGGGGGAAGGCACGTTAATGCTGCCGAGATTTTGCGTGCGGCTTTACGACCGCCGCTTACCATTAGGTGATGGTTTCAGCACCCGGCCGGCGGGCGGGATCCGCGTTCGTGATCCTACCCTTCGATTGGAGCCAAATTTCGAAAGGCAATTCTGGTGCTCCAGGGGGGCCAAAACGGTAATCGAATGACCGCGGCAAACATAGGGAGAGATGATTGGAATCTAGACATTATGCCGGCGATGCAAATTGACCATGTTGCCGCCGGGAACCTCCGTTCTCGAAGCGATTCAATTTGTCATGTCACACAAACGTGTGGGGGGGATTAGAGGGAGAGAAAGAGCGAGAGACAGAATTTGTGCACTAATTCAATTAACCATCCGCGCCAATGGGCTTTTAATTTTATCTACACCAGGTAAAAACTCATTCAGAGAAAACGCAAAAAAACGAAACAACTTTCGTGAATTAATTGCAGCATAAACTCCCTTTATCTTTCACGCAGGAAAGTGAAAATTATGTTAAATCACTCCAAAGATAATTTGATTCATAGCACACGCTTTTTTGCCACGGATTCTTGCTTCGGTGGGAATCCGCTTTTTAGCAGCACGTGACCTATCGCGAAGGTGTCCACAAACAGCCAACCAAAGTCCCAGGCTGAACTGTTACACAACAGGAGACGACCCCGAGAAAGGTTGGTGCGGTGGCTCAACTGCCGGTATTTCCTATGTAACGGACGCGGTGATTGAGTTAACGAAACCAAAAGTACCCACGGCCCACGGAGGGGACACCGAAGCAAAAAAAGGCACCACGGCGCTTATGACAACAACCCACCGAGCCTCACCGCGGGGTCTACGGCTACATAACACACCGCACCGCACCGCACAGCAGCCCCTCGAGGGCCCTAGGCCGCTAAAAAAAGTGACAGCCCACTGTGCACGCCAAACATTGCCAAACACGTGAGAGAGCGATCGTCTTGGCGGTAAGCGGGTTTCATTCACGTTTTCGCTTAGTTTTAAACGACACACCAATTTCCCAACGCCGCGTCGTGACACGGAGCGAAACGGCGACCGGAGCGCGTTGTTCCCAGCTGCCAGTGGCGGCTTCTTCGGGCCTTCGGATGAGGCAAGAATGGCTGAATTATGATGGACGGACTGCGGGCGGGCGAGTGAAAAGGTCTGTCTGGAGGAGGAGTATCTATTGCTGCGGCGAGTTTGGGATTTTAGTTTTTCGGTCCGAGTTTTTAATGTAAACAAACCCCGTTTGGTCTATTCTCGGGTTTGGAGGGCCGACTGACGGGTGGGGTTAAGAATTGGGCCCGGTCGTGCGGCTTCTTTCCATTACTGCTGTTCGGGACGCCCGAAAAGGTGATCTTGAATTTATGCTGTGCGAGGTCAATGGCCATTCCGTGCCGTCGGCCACATAATTTAGGGTCGAACCCAAACCGAATCAGAAGCCTTGGGAAGACAATCGACACAAGAATGTTCTCGCGCACTGTTGTAAATCAACAACGCGACTGCTATTGCTACCGGAAGTGGAAAATTCTGCGTTCCGGAGCATGAGTCCACGGGAGAAGCCAAGTTTTCTCAGCCAAATCTCATCTATAGCCAAACATAAGTAAAACAAATGACGATCGTCTGCAAAAAAACGTGCCAATTGCATTTGAAAAAAGGTTTAGTCTGCCAACAAAACAAATAAATAAACGAAAGCATCCTACAGAGTCCAGTGTGTCCGCAACATAAAGCGCATGAGCATAAGCAGAGTACAAAATACGAAAAAGTGAGAAAAGAGTCGAAGTCGGTCCCTTTGGAGGATTGGATTGACCCGTTTGAAGGAAACGGAAGCACACAAACAAAAACAATAACAAAAACGAAGGCAAAAGAAACACACATAACCCCGAGGGAAGCCCGAGCCCCGTACGCGGATCGATCCGTACGATCGATGCACCCGCGCGTAATTCGATCCGTTTCGGGGCCCGAAGATCCGCTTCATTGGGCACTGCTGCGCTGCAATGTGCCTCACAGACGGGGGACGTGCATCGCTAGGCATCGCTCTTGTGACCTGCTGTGTGTTTGTTGACTTATTCCGACCCTTTCGGGGTCTCAACTGTCGGGTCTCGCCGTAAGTGTGGTCATTCTTTAACTTCCGTTCCGTTTGCTGTATTTTTCGGTTGACTTAATCGGCCACAGCCAACCCGGGAGTGACGAAGAAGAGTTGTTATGGACGAAAGCCCTCCTACGACGGAACCTGACCCCTGACCGGTTTAGGCCTTAGACAGTGAGTCTAATTTTACGTTATCACTGTATTTACTTTGTTACAGAAAAATAGAAGGTTTAGTGGTACAACTTCCGGTAATGCAACATTCTTGATATCGTCCAATGGCCGAGAGGAAAGATCGAAAATAAACCCACGACAAACACACTGTACAAACAGAATGCCTAAAAATAGATGTTTGTTGACTGGCCAAATCATTCTTAAACTAATGTAAACACGAGCAATCCAAAGCTGAATGCCGAAGGAGTTCGTGGTGCCGTGAGATCGCTTGTAAAATAAGCAGGCAACAAACTGGCAACCATCGCATAGCGGGAGCAGGGCTCAAGAGGACCGCCACGTTGATACCGGGTCCCGCCGACCCGGCTTCAAAAGTTTCCATTTCACCCGCTCCGTACGACGACAAACTCTCACTGATAACGCACCACCCGACGACGACGTTCGCGATCGCGATCATATCCCTGGCGAAGCATATGCGCTGGGGTTGCCTCTCGCTAAACGTCTCACCCAGCAAGCCCCCAGGAAAAATGGCCCCGGCCCCGGCCAACGAAAAACTGTGTCGTTGTTCCGTCGAAGCAGCTTTCGAACCACATTTCGCGCAAATCTGCCCAACACTCGTGGGGCCGAGAAGTGAACAGAGAGCAGGAGAAAACGAGGCCAAGCGAATGAGAGAGAAAGCAAACACGGGGGGAAGGCTGAGCGATTTAGCGATCCCTGGCCGCCTGGCTGGCTGATGTGGCACGCTATCGTCCAACACAGGTTTGTCTCAAGTCATCAAGTCAAGCTGGATCCTGAAGTCTGCGCTATTGGATCTGTCAACCTTGTGCGGCCTGGATCGAACGTCAAGCCGAATTGTGCTCCCTGGCAGATATAACGCAAGATTCATGGAGACGTGGCACCACCAGCACACATCCGACCGACGTGGTTCGCTAACTTCCGCGATCACGGACACGGAACGGTGCCCCCGGGAAGCTGAAACACTCACCTGGGGGGAGGCGTACACCATCATCTCCCGGGCAGTTCGGTCCCGGTCTGGTCACCTCAGGTGTGACCTGTTATGAGGGTAGCTCGCGAAACGAGACAAAGTTCTGTTCAGAAATGTCGGGGCCGCGTTCCCGGGACTTGGTGGTCCTTTGGAATCCCATCCTGGGAGAAGAATCCTTTACAAACGTATTGGAATTGGAGCAGTCAGCAGACTCATCACAAAGAAATGAAGCCGAGCATTGAGCCGGAGCCTCACGCCATCCGGGATAGTGCCACCACAATATGCACGGTTGATTGGGGCCCGTGGAATCGAAACCGGAACCACGCCGGCGCCGGCTTTTCACAGATGCACACAACTTCAGACTCATGCATGATGTATCGCCCCTCCGGCCAAAAGTAGGTGGAAACTGAAATTCGCTTTCTGCCAGAAAGGCACTGCTGTGGAAATCGCGAGACGACAACTCCGTTTCGCGTTCCATTTCGTCTGCCCGTGGCCGTGCGCTTGCCGAGCTCTGGCCGAAGGGGCTTTCTGTTGTTGCGAAGTGTTCGCGTTATACGGATGAGTGATTTTCTTCGCCTTCAACACAACTACGGCGCGGATGATGCTCGTTTATGCTGGCCGATGCCAATGGCCCCCCGAGCGTGCTGCCTTGAGGTTTCTCTTGAGCTCAGAGTGCCAAGGTCTCCCAGATCTCCGAACCACACTCACTGTGGCACTGTCGATCATTTTAAGAGTACAGTCCTCGCAAGTCCACAAGCAGCCTGTGAAGAGGTCCTATTCCTACCGGCTCAGGCCACTCGACGGTGTCTCGGTGTTTGACAATCCCGACGCGAGCGGGATTCACCCGTCCTTGGATCGATAACCCAAATACTTCAAACTACAAACACCACTTTCAGGACACTTCATCGGGCATTGGGCGCTAGCGTTCTGCATTCCATCGTCATCGCCAAAACTGAAGAATGAAGCCGAAATAATGTTCCACCTACAGAGTGCTGAGGCGCTGCAGTTGGTTTTCGTCCTAGAATTTAAAATTAGAACTCAAACAAACCCCTAGGCCAACCGGTGGCAAGGCTGGGCGCGCTAGGGCACTCTCAGCAACGCAATTCTTCGCGTACACTTCGCGTCTTAATTACCCATCAACGCTGCCCCGAAACGGTACGCGAAATCGTGCTGTCTAACCTTAGGGTTGTGGCCGGAACATTATCGCAAAACACCCGGCATGACGTCGTGGCGTGTGCAAACCGGGCCTGCGGCACGTCCAAAGTGTCAATCAAAACCTCCAAATAATGTCGTGTCGGATGGGTTAGATTTCGTGGAAAATCGCTATCGTCGTGTGTTCCTTCGAACATGAATCGGTGAAGGTCACCGAAGGAAGGTGTCGGAGATGGTGATTCTTACCGCCCGGGTGCTTAGCCCTTCGTGCCCCACAACAATAGTGTACCGGGGATGCTTTCGGCAACTATCGCCGGAGCATTAAACCATCGGCCTTATACCGTCCGTCGTCCTGGCAACCTAATCACACTAATTACCGGTGGTCACCAGAAACACGGCGCTACAAGTTCCGCCGGCTTCGATTGATAACAGCGAGACAGCTACCGACGGGAGCAGCGATACTGGAGTTTTTCTGTTTTCCTGGTATTTGGGAATCGCCGGGCCGGTTCGATAATGATCGGCACCTGGTACATCCTCAACACCGCGGAGACGTCGTTTTTTGGAGGCACCCCCCCCCGGGGGGTCCAGCACCTCGCGGGTCGCTATTATCTAGTTTGCGAAAATCTTGCATGTTATCGGCGATGTCACGGGTGATATCTGGCCAGCCGGCCATGCCGGAAGAGCTTCATCGGTCGATCGATCGGTGATATAAAAGTGCCGGGTCCAGTGTCGATCAGCCATCAGTTCTCTTCATCGACGCCAAGGAACAACCGAAGCAAGCCAAACCTGAAGACGATGAGAGTTCTATTCTTGCTGGGCGCCCTCGTGGCAGCGTCCCAGGCGTTCGTGGTGCAGCCGCCCTGTTCGGGCAGCACCGACTGTCTGATTAACTGCGTCCTGGACAACCGGTGCCCGTTGTTCGACGGCCTCACGCCGGTCCTGCTGCCCGGACGCACCTGTCCGACGTTCTACAAGTGCATGTCCGGCCGGGCCTGTGAGTACCAGTGTCCTCCCGGGACCCACTACAACTACCGCGAGCAAGCCTGCGACTGGCCGCAGCGAGCATGCTGTGACCCGACCGTTCCGTGCCAGCCAGCGGACCCGTGCGGTCCAGGGGCCGGCTGCCCGACCCCGTGCCCACCGACCGGTTGTCTGCCGCCTCCGCCGCCACCGCCACCACCACCACCGCCGCCATCCCAACCATGCGATGGAATCATCTGCTCCATCAACTGTCCCCTCGATAGCCGCTGCCCCGCGTTTAACCCGGCGAAGCCCGTCCTGTTGCCGTCCCACACCTGCAGCAGCTACCTGAAGTGCGAGTCTGGCCGCGCCTGCCTCATGAACTGCCCGGCTGGGCTGCACTTCAACGCGAACCGCCAGATCTGCGACTGGCCATTCCAGGCGTGCTGCGATCCGACCATCGAGTGCCGACCCAACAACTGCGACAACGTCAACGGCTGCCCAACGCCGGGGCCAGCGACCATCTGCCCGCCCGGCACTTTCGGATGCAACGGCTGGCTGTGGGGCAAGAAGTAGGGCCCCAGCGAATGGAACGAGCACGGTGCAAGGTGCAAGGTGCAAGGTGACTTACTTGGCACGGGTATGTTTGCAACGAAGGTAACGTAACTTAACAATGTACACAATAAACACACGGTCCCCGACAATGTATACGCAAACAGGGTGCAGTTGAGATCCCTCGCTTCCCGAATATGTTTCCGAAATTTCGGGGACAGATCGTTTTGACCGAATGCCGGTCCTCCTTTCGGTCCCTTCAGCCGGGGTTCTACAATCGGATTTGCTTGGATTCTGCATTGGAATGGTTGCTTTTAAGCGAATGTCCCAAATGTAATCTCTTGGTACATTGGGGACACTGGGGCCCTTATCAGCAAACAGTGTCTTTTAGGGCACTAAACATACATCTTAGAGGTATCCACGAAGACTCATTGCACCAACAGACCTTTATCGGAGCTTATTCCAAGAGCAACTTTTATTGGGCAATCCGCACACAGGAGAACTAATTTTGGATCCCGCCCAAAAACTATCTGGCTCTCCAATGGGTCTGGCGTGACCTGAATGTTAAAAATAGTTCCTCGAGTAGAAAGGACCCCCCTTACTCCGAATCGCGACCGTTGGCCACGATGGTGAAATCGGTGGCCGGAAAAAATGTTGCAATGTCACGCTTCCCCGAAATGCCAAAGTGTAGATGCTGTCACCACTTCCCGACTGGGCCGCCAGGCCAGCACGGTGATAAGAATGAGTGTCGGCAGCAGTGTCGATAGCATCGAGGCAGATAAACAACCCCCGAAACGACGTAGTGAACGTTCAGATAACGGGAATTAAAACTTATTGCATTCCGTTTGCTTCGAGTTCGGAGTGAAATGGGGTCACTCTCGCAAAGACAATCCGAACCCGAGTTCCGATGATTTGTGGGGGAAAACTCTGGGGGGACAGTAAATAATAGAGTTATGCTAATAACTGCTCCAAGTCTATGCTACAAGCGGAACTAGGAAATTATTCAAAAGTACGAAAACTTTGATTCCCGGGGTCGGCGGACCCCGAGGGGCGCGCGCGTGCCTCCGGCTCATTACAACTAAATTATCTGCGAGGTGCAGGACAGCGGAGGCAGGAAAGCAAGGTCTTTATGTTGCTCGCACCGTCCCGCACCCGGGTGGCTTCCGTTCCGCGCTGGCCGCGCTTTTGGAGCGGAATCAATGCATTAATGCGTCCGTGACTGATGGACGCACCGCGATGGGAGGGCAACGACAACAACGCGACCCGGGGCGAGAGTCGACAGGGGACAAAGTGTCGTTCCACTTTCCTGGTCGCCGCCGCCGCCCAACTTCCGGTTGCCGCGAAAAGGGGTTGGTTTCGATTTCGTGTTATCGTCGACCCGGCGTGGGGTCCCCATTGGTGGTGAATGAACTTCGCGGCAAGCTGCAGCTGAAGTGGCCCGGTTCTGTGCACGAACCGTAGTAACTTCGCTCCGGTTCTGTATCTCTTTCGCTGCACCATCCGGCGACCTCGATCCCCGGAACTGAGTGTGGAAGCGGGTGGCTTGTGTTCTTTTTGTCCATCGTTGTAGCGTGGAGGACCCTATGATGTAAATTCTTGTTTCACGATGTAAAAAGAATTGCGAAACATAATCTACCGGGTCGTCCGGGCCTGACTCATTCCAGGTCCGGTGCATATTTTGACAAGTGGCTCCGGATAGTGGATGTCGCAAGCAACCAAATAACAAGCCTCGACTCGTCAAACGCCGTAGGTTTGGTTGGGACAAATATTTTATTTATTGCCACGCTACGGCAGCATCACGGGCCTCTCCGCCTCGCGTATCTCGTGGCGCACCTTATTGAAGGGTTGTTGTTGTGGCCGCGAGAACTGGTTGTATTGGTGCGAACGCCAAAGCAGTCCGCGGCGCCAGGGGCACCCCATTGAGGCACGGTGTGTGTTGGTGTGTGGCGGCCGCAATGTCACCCCTCCAGAGTGTTTCGAGGGGTCCACGCGCGCCACCCGTAGAACCGTCTCCAAACAAGTACGCGATGCTGCGTTGCGTCGGGTTTAACATGGGTCGTAAAGAGAAACCGCGGACCGTGCCCCGCTTCTTCCACCGACCGCGCGCTGCTGTTGGTCAGGTTTTAAAAATTCAGGTTATTACAGGTGTTTCAGAGGCCACCGCCGTCCTCCGTATTTGCATTCCATCCCTACCCCGTTTCCATTCTAACTACTCGCTTTTGTCTCGCTCTTCGGGCGCTTTTTCTCAGTCTTTCATCCCCCTTTTCTGCTGGTTAGATGTCGCGTCGACGTTTTTTGCCAGCTAATTGTATCTTCGAGGCTGCGCTCGTGTGTGTGTGGTTGTGTGGCTTGTCACTCCTCTGTCGTGAGCGGCAATCGAAACGACTCTCGGACGTTAATTTGTCCGAGTAAAACCGTGGCCCACGTGAGCGAGGGCTACGGGCGGAACGCTGCAGTTAGTCACTGCAGATGCGTAATAGATTCCACGGAGGAGAAGAAACTTTGGCTGCAGTTCTGACTGACGTTGCACCCTTGTTACACGGATGGACATTTTCAGCGACTGTTTCAGTAACTTATCCATCAGTTGAAATGCAATCGCAGCATGTCGTCTACTTGGATCCCACAGCGTACTACAACAAGAAGGTTAAGATTTGCTTAGCAATCCAGCGCACACTTACCCAAAGTTCCTTTCCCCACGACGTGCTGATTGTTTCGATCTCCTGCGCCGCCATGACTGCTGCCGTTTGCGATTGATGATGATGCTGCGTTGGCCAAACACACTACGCGGGTGTCGGTTTTCCTTCAACCACACGCCGCCGCCGCCACCGCCCGCCCGTTAGCAATCCTCGAAAGAATGGTCAGATTCTAGTACGTGACCGGGTTGCAGTTGCCACCGAATCGGTACCGGTTTTATTTTGCTTCTCAAGTTGGTAAATATTTGTATTTCACGGAACTAAAAACTGCGCCTACTCACTGGCCTCGAATTACGCGCACAATTTGCTCGAAGAAGCAAAATCACCTCACCCTAGAAGAAGACACCGCCGTTAGGACGGAAGGTGGCTTGCAACCGTTTTGCTTAAAAGTGCTCTACTTCAAAATGCTTCTATCGCACGCGCATTACCGCCGAAGACAACCGATAAGGACTCCGTAATTTTGGTCACGACCTAAAATTGACCAACACATACTTTAAAGACTGGGCACTTCCAACAGCACCACCATTTTTCGCCTTGTGTGATTCACGCAACGCACTTTCGGGCGCACGACCTTTTCAAAGGAGGAGCACTTGGATTGTAGATTTTTTCCTTGAAACTACAACCACACACACGCGCGCACACTGGCACACATCGGTCTCAGCTGAGGAGCATACACACTACTCTAGCACTAGCACCTAGCACCGATCACCGACGCTCGGCCGCACGCACGCACCCCACCGTTTCGAAGGACCTGCTACAAGGAGGAAAATATAACATTAACAATGGCTGTAGCCCAGAACAAAGGGATATTGAACGGCGTTTGAAGGCCCTCTGTTTGCTTTGATCAGCGGGCTGCGAAATTGTTAATTGCTGTGATTCAAATATGTTTTATCCCGCCGCACAGGCTGCCAGATTGCTGCGATGTTTTTCTTCTCAAATCTGTCGTTGATGGAGTCCCCCACGCATACCAGCGCATCGACGCGTATCCTTGATCGCTGTGTCTGTATGGTCACCTACACACACCAAAGCACTGCCAGCAAGGACACGATTCTCCCCTTCAAAATGCACCCACCGACGGAGAACTTTGATGGTAATTTGTTTGTATTTTCAAACACATGTCGCCCTTGGCTCGCAGTCCTGGAAAGGGTGATGAAAACACGGTCTGTTACTTGTTTCACTGCGCCAGCTCCCTTATCAAAATCATGCTATTTTCGTTTCATTGTAACTGCATCGCTTCCACTGCAAAACGATTATCGGTAACAAATCGCAGCACCGATAAGGACACCTTCTTCTGCTGTAGACATGGCATCGCTATGTTGTTCCTAACATCAGCGATACAACCGATACGGGGCCATTAGGGATAAGGGCGGGACACGGTTTCTACGAACGCGATAAGGAAACGTAAAGCTCGATGCCGCACACACACGAACGCACACACAGCACACACACGTCGCTGCTTATGTTGCTGGTTGCTTTGTTGATCAATTTGGCACGATAGAGAATTGTTGCTTAATGACTAACTGCAGCACAGGCACACACAGCACGAAACACACACACATATTCGCGAGAATGGCCGAGAACGAGAAAAGACGGCGTCTTAGCGGAGGGGTGGTTTCGTTTTCTTCCTGCACCACTCTTTTTCTCGGCGCTCGGCCATTGGTTTGAGGGTGGCAAGAGGTTTTTGTATTCAGCGTTTCTTGTTCACCCGTCGTAAGAAGGAAGCACTAAGCTAACAAATCCAATGGATTACACAGAACACGTACCCCGAAAAACGCAGTAAACTATTTTTGAAATGCTTTATTTTTCTGCTGTTCACTTTTGTTCCGCCGAACGAAACCTCTCACAACGAAAATTCAACGAAAAATGCGAAGTCGGAAAGTCCAGAAAGTGCAGAGACAAGTTTTGAGAGAACCGTTTCTCTCTCTCCGTCCGGTTAATCCGTCTCTGACTTTCGAATCCTGACTTTGAGTGTTCAAATCTGACTGTTTTTCTCTGCGCTCTCGAACGAACGAGAGAGGATTTGTCTCAGAGATTAACAAACAAAAAAAAACAACATGGCGTCGAAACTAACACAAACACACACTCGGTAGCTGAATATTTAATTGTGTTGAACAGGGTTGAACTTCACCCATCGACCCGAGGTGTGTAGCTTTTTCACTGGACCAAACGTCATGCGGCACACCCTGTGAAAGCGATGTTTAGTTTTTGTGCGGTGTAAACAATGTCCGGCGGAACGGAAAGTGGAACTGAATCTGCCACGGTTAGGCCACAGTTTGGAAATCGATTCCTGTCCGCCAACGACGATGTGTTCCAGCACAATGCTTGGTAGGATATTGTTTTCCATTCGCGCTCGCCGGTCAACACTCTGCTCCGTTGCCGGTCGTGCCAATCATCACGTGAGCGACTATGAGCACACCCGGCACCGGAAGAAACCGGCCGGGGGTGGTGATCGGTTTTTGCGCGACCCCACGCAAGTTTTCCACTTCAACTCATGGTCCGCATGCTGACATTCAAAAAGCAAAAGCTAAATTCAAATTTCTAACCCCTTCCGCTTCTCTGTGTCCTTCTGTAGGGATAACGTCGAATGGGACGCAGAGCAGGAACAGGCTGCTCAGGAAGAGGTCAAGCAGAACAGCTCCCGTAAGCTGCCGGCGGCGGAGATTTTACGCCTAGCGACGGAGGCCGACCGTAATTGGGACCGATTCTATAGTATTCACCAGAATCGGTTCTTCAAAGATCGCCACTGGCTTTTCACGGAGTTTCCCGAGCTGGCTCCGAACGTAAGCCGCGGGACAACTGTTCCCGAAAGAGTCTTTCCGGGAGCAGGAGCAGCTCCGTCGACACCCGCCGCGGTGGAACCTAGCCAACGAAGGACCATCTTTGAAATCGGTTGTGGCGTTGGGAACACCGTGTTTCCGATACTGAAATACAGCGACGAGAAAGATTTGCTAGTCTACGCGAGTGATTTTTCGCATCAAGCGATCGAAATGGTTCGCCAAAGCCCGGACTACGACACCGACCGCTGCCGGGCGTTCGTACTCGATGCGACGGCCGACGAATGGGATGTCCCTTTCGCCGAGAATAGCATCGATATCGTGGTGCTAATCTTTGTACTTTCCGCTATCGATCCAGAACGGTATGATTTGATACGAACTACCAAAGCACCGTATTACAATTTTTCCCTGTTCGCTTTTTACAGCATGCAGCATGTGGCTAATCAAATTGCACGCTATCTCAAACCGGGCGGGTTGCTGCTGCTGCGTGACTACGGACGCTACGATTTGGCCCAACTGCGCTTCAAGCCGGGTAAGTGCTTGAAAGACAATTTTTACGCTCGTGGCGACGGAACGCTGGTGTACTTCTTTACCCAGGACGATCTGCGAACCCTGTTCGAGAAGGCTGGCCTCGTCGAGGAGCAGAATATAGTGGACCGACGGTTACAGGTTAACCGAGGCAAGATGATAAAAATGTACCGTGTCTGGGTACAGGTGAAGTTTCGTAAGGCGCGTGTTTGATAGTAATACAAGCTTCTTCTATTGCAAACCTGTTGCCGATTTCTTTAATTTATCTGTTAAATATACACATAGACGAGATGGATGATAAAATTTCGCAGCAGCCAACAGTGAGCCTCACGCTCACTCTTCGTAGCGTATGTTTTTGTTGTAGAGCTCCAAAAAATCGGCGAAACTATCGGCGTAAAAGTTCGGCATCTGATCGTCGTTCTTGTGCGCCAGAAAAGTCTCCTTCGAAGTGCCACCACTCAGCATGAGGAGCTTCTGGAAACCACAGCGCGTGCCGAAGCCCATATCTTGCGGTAACCTGCAGGAACAGTGGTGGGAAAGTTTAGTAATCAAAAGCATACCGATTGATTGCATAAATTTACTTACATGTCGCCAACGAACAGTACACGCTTTGGGGCGGTCACCTGGAACTGCTTTTGCACCACTTGCGCCAGCGCTGTTCCCGGTTTACCCAGCACGAGTGCCTTGCGCCCCGTGGAACGCTCGAGAATGTCGATGAAGTAACCCGGTCCAATGACGTCCATCGATGCGTTCAGCGGAATCTCGTAATCGGTCGCACCGGCAATGAAAACACAGTTCGGATTGCGCTCCAAGTAGCACTTGGCCTTCATCAGTTGCTGCAGGGACAAATTCACGTCGATATCCATTACGACGGCCCCGACTATCGGCTCTTCGTCGTCTTGCTCGAAGTATCCAGAGTACACGCGGACTTGGTTTGCCGCTCGGTTATGATCAGGGAACCGTTCTATGGGCTAACGTTCGAAGGAGAGGCACAATGTTAGAAATGAAATCCTCACGAAGCTAGAAGCTGACAGTTGGCGTTCTTACCCCGTCAAGGACCGCAAAGCCTGCCCGTCGAAGATAGTCCTTAAACACTTCGGTGCCAATACAGTACACCGCATCGTGCATGTCGATTGATTTCAGATAATGCACTGTCGTGAGAGCCGGATGAACAATTTCGTCCTGCTTCACGTCGATCCCGAGGGCGTTGAACTTCTTGCGATACTCGTCCATCGTTCGCATTCCATTGTTCGAAATGAAGGCCAACTTTTTACCGTCAGCTCGCAGCAACTGGAGCGCCCTATCGACGCCCGGAATTGGGCCCGTAAAGTTCCACAGAACGCCATCACAATCGGACATCAGGGTGTCGAACGAGTTTAGGAAAGATTTCTGTTCATCCTTCGACAGATCGAGGATGTGTCGGATACTGGTTGATTTTGCCATCGGTGCTGATTTTTGTAATATTTCGACTTTGAAACAACGACACAAATGGACGTAGGATTTGCTTTTCGTTCGTACAGTGCCTGGCAAGCGTTGGCAAAGCGACTGTGGAGCGAAAACGAAGAAGCACAAAATTAGAAAATGTTAGCCCGTTACGCGGTAAAAAATGGACGATCTTTCATTGCAATGTCGCCGAGGCGGTGAGAATGTATGGGTTTTATGAAACTCAAGCAACGCGAACTATTTTCGCACCAATTTCGCAATAACCGTGTATTTAATTTCGACATAATTTTATCATTCGCTAAAAAAGATGTGCCGAACCATGTGAAGATCGTTTCCGTGAGGAAAAATTGTTGCCTAGCAACGCGGCGTACAGGGTAAAATTTTGTAAGTATTTTCATTGCTTCTAACACTTCTAACTACCATTTTTTACGTCTGCTATCTTCGTCGCCTTTTCGGGCGTATGGTTTGTACCTTTGTCTTCGGAATTAAAAACGGATTAAAAACACTACACACACGTTCAGGACGCTTTACAAGATAAAATTGCTCTGCGTGAACCCAACAGGCACGCCAGGATCGTTCTAGACTAAAGAAGCGAGTTGTACCTGCGACTAGCAATGCTGCGATCATAGTCGACCGGTATGTCGACCGTTTAGCTGTTAGTTGGTTGATCTAGACGGCTTTTGATGAGCAAACGCGGTGGTGTAAGTAAATTTTAAATTCCTTTTAAAAAACAATAAAACAATATTGAAAAATAACACGAACCAGAAACCCTAAACACTGTGAAAACTAAACGGCTTATTGTTCGTTATCAGGGAATCTTAATAGTGCTGCGGGCTTTTGGTGAAAGCATTGGGCAATCTGGAAGCCGAGCTGGACAAAGAACGCAAACAGCGGGTGGCGGCGGTTGCCGCAAAGCAGAGACTCGAGAATGACTTCAAGGACATGGAGGCAATACTCGAGGTGAACAATAAGGTGATGGTAGACGTCATACGGGCGCGTGTGGATCTGCAGGACAAGGTCACGAAGCTGCAGCAGGAAGCGAAAAACATCACGCAGCCGTTGGACGATGCCGAACATAAGGCTTCGGTGGCCATCAAGGGTGCTAGTAATCTAGATAGTCAACTGACCGAATCGCAACAGCTGTTGGAGGAGGAAACGCGCCAGAAGCTAATCCTCAGCTCAAAGCTGTGTCAGATCGAGTCCGAGAAGCAGACTCTCATCGAGCAGCTGGATGTGAACGAGAAGGCCAGGAAGAGCTACGAAAAGCTGACTGAGCCGAACGTTACGATCCAGGATATGAGGAAACGCTTTGAGGAAGAGTCAAAACTGACTAAGGGGCTGGAAGAGCTAAAGAGAAAGATTCAGTCGGAGCTGGAGGATGAGAACAGCGTCGATCTGGATGGGGTGGGCCGTGGGCTCGAGACGGAGCAACAGGCCAGGTTGGTGGCTCAGGGGTCCACGTTCGAGCAGATCGGACGCGCTCTCTCGGAGGACGGAGCACGGCGAGGACGCGAGCAGCTGCAGTGTGCCCAGGAGATACTGGCACGGTTGGCAGAGTAATCTCGGGGACGGATCAGTGCGAGCTACGAGCGGATCGTGGAGCAGCAGGCGTTTGACGCGTAGCTGACCGAGTTCGCCGACTGGATGGATCACTGCGGGCGAGCATCGGGGAGCTGAAGCGCGGGACGGCCCTGGACGAGGTGGAACTGCCACGCAGAGTGTGACGCGGTTGGTGCAGGCGCAACGGCAAGAGCCGTTGAGGGCGGTTGAACTAAGAAGGCCTCGTGAGGCAGTTTGGGTCAAGCCGACCAGTGTTGAGGAAGAGTGTTGGAGTATTGGAGTTAGTGTTCACATTGGCAATACTGACTGGAATTGCATGGATTGCATAATTGGCAACACTGTCCTTCTGACAGTTGTATTATCGTAACAGGCAACACTGTTCTTCTGACAGTTTCATTTTACCGCCGTAATAAACCTTCTTTTTCTTGTCGTACCTCCTAACTTAACAGAACGTGTTTTTACTCAGCTCCGCTATCCTGCAACACCAGAAACCCTAAACACTGTGAAAACTAAACGGCTTATTGTTCGTTATCAGGGAATCTTAATCACTCGCTCCAAATAACGTTTATGCTGGAGTCGATGCACTCTCTCACGCACTCTCTGTCTCTGCCTGTGCGGGATTTTCGGTGATGACCGCCATTTAACCTTATGCGGTCATTATCCTGTTGCGTGATGTCGCATAGCGCGAGTCCCACCGTTTGCTTATGCTTACATAACCCCGCAATGGTTGAAACAAGGATTTTTGACATTTTTCTGAAATATAACCTACGCCAAAGGACTAATCAAGGGATCCAAAGCGATGCTGATGCTTAAATCTATGTTGCCAGAAATCCCACCACAGAAAGAGGTTTTATGAAACTAACGCAGCATGATGAAATTCAAGCATCACACTGTTTTTTTCTTGTTTCAAATTCACGTTATAGTTCCTCATTTATTATTGGTCTAAGACTGAGTGCACTATGTTCAATATTTGAATCCTTTAACTATCTTTACCTGCTCACTGATAAGAAGAGAAGAAATCAGCCCAACTCAACCGGTACACACTTTGCTATGCGACCGTCTTGGCCAGTGTCTGAGAACGATCTAAAGGCAAGCTCCGGCCACTGGAGAAGCTCAATCTCAAACCCCGCCGGCAGCCGGCTGTTTGTTTGGTGTCTCTCCGTCCGACCGACTGACCGGCCGGCCGGTTGGCAGGCTGGCAACTTGACCTTCACGTTCACGTGGTACGCCGCACTCGTCTGGGCGCGAAGGAGGAAATACTTGGAAGATGCGCATGCCCCAAGAAGCTAGTAGTAGTAGGAGTGGCCACTAGTAGACCTCACAACACATCAAAACACCCACGCATGAAAACAAAATACGACGACGTGATATCGCTCTGGTCGAGACGCATCACCCTGTCTTCATTATGGATCGCGGAAGATGAATCTGATTCCGATGGCTGGCAACGGGAAGGGCCTCTCGGTATCGGCTACCGGGACAGGAAGGCATCTATCTTCCAAACTAAGCTGATCGGGAGCAGGGGACGGACGGGACGAATATTTGGTTGATTCCCGGCGTCTTGGTAGCAACCCTGCCTAACCACGCGACCTCCGCCACCACCAAATCTGGCCACCCCTTAGCTAACGTAGCCGTTTGATAGACACTATCTTTGATGCGCAATCAGACTCAATTGCTGTGTCAATTGGTTTGGGCATTTGCTGCTAACCCTTCTGTCCCTATGCTGTTTCCATGTTGGGGGCTCGCTATGCAGAAGTCAGGGTACTGTACCGTTTGAAATGTGACTGATTTGTTTGTTGGGGTTGTTGCGAATTGTTATTATTGTTGCAATCGATGATTTACATGTCATTACAATGCTGCACGCTGTTTGTGGAGCGCAGAGTCAACGTCATCGGCAGAGCGATCTCCTTTGGAGCTTCCTGGTACCAGTTGCTATGCCAGTCTGGTTGTTTTGGAATCGAACACTGAGAACCCTTTTCTGGTCGAGCAGCTGATCGACCTTGATCTGTTTTTTTGTCCAACACCACGAGGAAATAGGAATCTTTTTTTAAAAGCTTTATTGGAATGAAAATAAAAACTGTTTTATTTGTAATTTAAGAAAAGTACGCTGAAGCTGAATGAAAACAATAACTCGGTAGTAGACGCTGTCGCAGACTTTCCCTGCGTCATTAGTTCAGTTGTGCAAACTTAATAACGTCATCGCCCCCGCAACTCAAGCCAGTCTACACAATCCTTGTCACCTGTATCCACATCGATTGGCTAAAGGTTGAGCGTGTCCCTGAGCCATTAAAATGTACTGATCGCTGTGTTTCATGTGGCAGTAGTTGCGGTGGAACTGTGCTGCTTAAAGGTGGCCCTAAGAGAAGGACTTTAACAACAAGTTGCAAGTGAATCAACGACAAAGCGCTCCAATCGGTTGTTGTGATGTTTAAAATGTATAGTGACTAAAAGCACACAAGCGATCTTTAGGCTCGATGTTCACAATTAGGTAGAAAGATCATAGAAACCACTGTTTGTACTTTGCTATTACACGTGAAACACAATATCGTTCAGTTGACCGCTTCGGGACCTAGGGTAACAGTCGATTCTGATAAGAATAATTTCAATGAATTTTTGCACATTTCGTGTGCTACCTCGGCCATAACTTGCCCTGTGATTTCGAAAATCCTTTTTAATAAAATCAAATTTCCTTCTTGGCGCGATCGCAGCGATCGCACGTGTTCCACGTGTTCGCTGCTTCTCGGAACGTATGTCTTTTCTAGGACTTGCTCGTCTCCTCTCGTTCGATCTTCGGCTCAAGTTCGGCACGCGGCTTAGCACCAACACCACACCACGCGTTTGTGTGTGTACCAACCAGAGTCCGGTTCGAAAGTCAGGTTCGGAAGCGGCAGTCAAAGTCAGGAGTTACAAAATCTTTTTCTGTCCAACTCTTGCCGCCGTAGCACGTCCAAATCCGTGCCGCGTCTTACAAAACGCCTTGTGGCCAAGTGATCTTTAAGTGAAAGGCCACTACCCGCAGTTTTGGCCTGCTCAACCCTTTCCGGCTGTTACAAATGTAGTCCTACGGGGTGTATCCGTAGTTTCTTATTCTCGGTTAATGATTTTAGTTTGTTTCGGTTTCGCTATTGGCGTTCTTTCCTTTGCTCGTCGCGTCTGTGTGCCAGTTTTGTGCGTTAGCTAATTCCATTCACTTTCTTTGCCCCGAAAAAGGCTCAGAAATTACAGTGTGCGTGAAGTGTGCGATTTCTTTTGCCATTTTTCGTTGGTCTGTGGCCTCGGTTCGTCGACCTTCCTCGCTGCTCGCCGTGGATCGCCAAATTCGCAGTGTGCGAGCCATCGGTTGCTAAGTGACGCGAAGGAGCAAAAGTGCACCAGTTGATTGCATCAACCGCAGCGCTACTTAATTACGGGTGCCGACAGCTTGCCCTAGCCGGAACTATCGACGAAACAACGCGTCACCACGCGGTGGTCTTCAGTGGGCAATCTTAACGATCGCCATTTACTCATCTACGCTGGTAGGTCCATGTGTAACATGAGCTCACGAATCCGTGACACATCAGACGGCGCGGATGGCGCAACCATTCAAGTGCAGCTCGTGAACATACGTATTTACACGGCTATCTATAGGCCGTGGGGAAAGTTTCGTGACAGAAAACACACACCTCGTTAAAGGAAGGTTAACACGGCAAAAACGAAAGAAAAAAGAAAATCCCTGTCATTATTATCAGTTCGATCCCACCATGGGCGCAACTCGCAGACATTGCGTACCAATACAGCGAAGGCAACGCACACACGTTTGCAACATTTCATCGCTTGCTTCTTGACAGCTGAAGCAGAGACAGAGCGAGTTGGAGCCACGTGGCAAGACAGAGAGGCATATGCTCGGGATCATCGCTACACTTCTCGAAATATCATTTTTGACCTACTTGATCAAAGGAAGTGTCTAGAAAAATCTAAAATCTTACGTCGATGAAATGACCGTATTTTAATTTAATGATTTTCGCCTCCTAATGGATGAACATTAAAAGTTGGACCTTTAAGAAACTAAATTTGACTATCCTTTTGGCATATGGACTCCTTAACCGGATGTAGATTTGCTCTGTTGGTGTTGACGTAACCAACAACACGCCACTTTTCAATACTTTTCATTGATACGCACGGTAAGGATCGATGGAGTCTACGTAGTTTCTTTTGCGTACTTCCGACGAATTGGCGAAGAGGTGTTAATCATTCACAAGTAGAAATGTACACATCGGCGATCAACGCCAGGAATGATGTTTCGAAAGCGCTTGAAATCGTAGCCATCGACGACGTCAGCCAATGTTTCGGTGGAGGGCTTATCGCTCCACGGTTCAAGTGGGGCGCCAATGGGCGGGAATGCAACTGGTTTGGGTTTGGTTTGACGACTGAGATTTTTATTGATTAGATTTGATACATGAGTTGCGTCGGGCGATTCGTGACTATTTGAAGTGGAATGATTGTTGAGCTTCAAAAGGAAAAACATGATTTTGTACACAATCGCTGCTAAATCGTTCAAATCATACTTGTTTCTTTTTAAAGCAACAAGGGAACACTCTCAGGGAAGTATTGGCGGCGGCATTTGCGCACCATCGTTTAACTTCCCAGGGTGAAACGAACGTTTAAAGCAATTAATCGAATGAAGGCATCACGATCTTGTCGTAGGCGATCGGTCCGACAATCTAAGCAAACTGTTACGCCCGTGTTCTAACGAGCGCGTCACGTTGCTACTTCGTCAGACCTGGCAAGTTTCGCCACCGTCAACGTCTGTCATGTTAATTGGTTGGTCCCGTGTACCGAGTCCAGTTTCCGTTCGCTGAATAATTCATCCAAGCTGCGGAGGCCTTTGCCAACGTAGCCTATGTTAGTAAACTCGTGCGCCCGTTGACGTAGTACTTCCGCACGGACGTACTAAGGCACTGTTTCTTGTACAGCAACAATCTGTCTTTTGAAGATCATCTTGTCAAGTTCGCGCACACGTTGTTGGCCACGCGTTCAAAAACTGGCGCTTACTAGCAGCACGAGGCCAATAAAAACGAGGCCCTCGTGCTTTATCAGCAGGCAGGCGGCACCGGTTGATAAAACACACCCGTGTACACAGGTTACCAAGAACGTGTTTCGGTTCGGCGCTGCATGGCAGTTTTGAGGCTGTTGCTGTAAGCGAGAGAAATTACAAACTGTGCACCAATTAACCGATTTATGACCCTGACCCGCTGTCCACTTACGTTGATCCATTTTACGAGTGTCCGATCGGATCAATCTACACGATCGTTGATCAATTGACAAACCCTCTGTAGTAGTAAATTGCACACGCCACTGCACCGTCAACGGGGGCAACATTCCACGGAGCCAGCCAATTGCGAGAAACGACGTTGTGCATCGAAAGTTCCAGCCCGGGGGCGCCAGCACTCGTAAGTCCTCGGCTAATTACTCCAATTATACTCCGAGACTCCGACTGTGGCTGAATGTAAACGAGGGGTTATTATAGTAATGAATATTAATTGATTTGTTATTTTAAAACTAATACTCGATTGTAAAATGGATTCGTGCAGGGAAAATTATGCGTGTTTTGCGTGAGGACCGCAAGAACTTGACGCGGCTCTTGAATGAACATGACGATTGTTTACACGTTCTAAGGAACGAGGTAAGGAACCGAGCCACGGTTCGCCCCTTAGTCGTGTTTCTTGGCATGCGAATTTTTGGCAAACGCTCAAGAGAACCCCCTGCGAGTCGAACCAACTCAAACGGATCGCTCGCCAGCACAGCGAAAAACCGCGGCGCCAGCACGTCCGTAACATGCTTCCGTGTTCGGTGGCCGGTCGTCGGTCGTAAAAGTGAAAATCCATCCACACGGGAGCAAACCGGCATTACGCCAGGCCAGAGTGGTTCAAGAGGAATGCAGACCGGTTCCGGTCCGGTCTCGTGGAGTGTTTCCTGTATCCGGCATGCCTGCCCGAATTCCACTTGTGGCACCGGTACGATTGGTACGAGTTTTGTTTGCCAATTCCAATTCAACTCACTCGAGACGCCGCCAATACGATCACGATCGCGGGGTCCGGCACTTAAGAAATGTGGTGGTGTCGATTGCTCAGGGCGAAAGGTTCACCGGAAGGAAGGAAGGAAGGAAGGGTGGGTTGGAAAAGGTATTTCCATTTTTCACTATCGCGTCTCCCAAGGGGCATTTCGACCGGTGCCAAAAACTCGACCGACCGATCGTGTGGGTGGCGTGTTGTTTTCTCTTTCGATGCTTTATTTTCCCCCCACACACAAGCAATGGCACGACGGGTTGGGCCAATCCGATCCCGGCGTTTGTTTGTTTTGGTTTAATTTTAGAAAAGAACACTCTACGCGACACGAGTGTCAAAAACCCGCCAGCTCTCGACGATCGCCGTCGTGAACCGCCTTGGTGTAGGCTTGGGGTTTTCAGTCTAACGCAAGTGGACGAAGACGACGCGCAGCATCAGTCGCAATCGATCGGTCGGCAGCGGTAGAAGTGCATTTAAACTTACGGTCTTTTCCGGAACTGACCGCGAACTGCCTACCGGTGGATGGCAGGTGGAAACGAATCCCAAAAATGTTACTTCTTAGTATCCGAGTATCCCGACACGCCATGAGACCGGAATAAAAATAAATCGGGGTGGTCGTTTCATTCGTTTTTATTTGGTGACGATCGGTGAGCTGACTTTCAAGTGCAACATTTGTCCGCCCAAGCAAACATTGTGATACAACGTGATCGCGCAAAAAAGATCGTGCTCTAGTGTGATCTGTGAGTGTGACAAATCTCACAGGACTGGAGCAAAGACGCAACGTAGCACCAGCGATCGCAACAGATCGCCGCGACGAGGTGTGTCTTGTTGGCTGGCGGTATTTTTAGAATACAGAAATCAGAAATCGTTCTTATCGATCCAGACGAAGCTTACTTTTATAGTTATTAAAATAGCAAGATGATGTATTTTATGTGATCATCGTGACATGTCTCCGTTGTAGTGTTTAACGTTAGCGATTTACTTGCGTCCCTGCTGGGCGTGTGCTGTGTCTATTGGGTGGGTATATACGTATATTTAAGCTTAAGGCGCAGACGGCACATTTGATGACTTTGCCGAAACCCATAAGTAACATAAAACACTGTTTCCCATAACATGATGTCAGTGTCTTCGAAGACACCGACCCGTTCAGAATATTGTTGCTTTTTTAAACAATACCGACCTGGGGGCCGTCTGGGGGACACTTTTCGGCCGTAAGTCTTCCGTCTGGGCGAGCCTCTGTCGGGGGGACAATTTTTGCCAACAAAGCAGAGACGGACGCCGCCGACAGTTTAAAAGCAAACAAAATGCGACCGACCGACCGGGCGAAACCCTGTGCTAACCCCCAGCTGGGGCTTACTGTTGACTATTCTTTCGTTTTATTTACATTTCCCAAAAGCGCCACGATCGCCGTTGCGTACCGTGCGCGATCGTCTACAACCTACCTGTTGTTGCCAGGGGACTCCCGCGGGGGAAGTGATGCCAAATTAGTGGCGGCATTCGAAGCGGACACAGTTTCTTATCGTGAGTGTTTCGCTTCGAATCGCCCCATAGCGACCGTGGTTTTGGGGGGCCTCCAGTTGGTAACAACGCCACCGCGTGTTTTGGGAGTTGCAACTTCTGTTTGATGTCATCGGGCCGTTTTGGTGATGAAAACTTTCCTCCGTCGTGTGTGTGTGTGTTTCATGTTTCGAGATGGCGCTATATCAACCTAAGGTGGTGCCTTTCATTCCATTTGCGCCGTGTATACATTTCTGTCTGGTACTTTTTCGCAGGGCTCCACAGTGTGTGACAGCAGTGAGATCGGCTCATTCCAATGGGTTGACACGTCTACGTTCCCTCGTCAGTACGCGGCGCCAAGAGCAGTACCGGGAGAAGAAGTCGCCGCCAGCCGTTCACCGCAGCGCAGGAAGCAGTCCGGAGCGGTGTGGAACCGCCGTTCACCAGAGACGTTCCCGTGGTGCCGCCGGTAGCAGGTTCGTGTGCGATCATTGTAACTAACTTTTCCCCGTCAGTCGTCCTGTCTCGTTCGATCTCCTCGGCACCATTCAATCATGCCACGATCGTGTGCTGATAAGATAAGGCGGCCTGTGAGGGCGGTGTTGATCTTTAATTACAGGCCAAGATGCTGTGGGAATCTTCTAGTTCGTAGTCTGGGCGTGGGAAGTGTCGCGCGATAAGGTGCACGCGCTCGGTCATGCTAACGATCGTCCTTGAGACCAGATGCGGATCGGTTCTATTTGCGGAGAAGGAACGGGGGGGGAAGGGGCCCTTTTCCGGCACAACTTGTGACCATCGGTAGATGATTAATCGGTCGTTTCAACCACTTTGTTCGCCGCCAGCTCAGGATGGCAGTGTGCCAATCTATGTTACAACGATCGACAACGATCGACTTCATGTTGACGATCAACCGTCGTCTAAGAGAGGCGGATGATAGAGGAAATCAAGAAGATCTTAAAACGTTGCAGACTTCCGGAATTTCCAAGATTTGGCCTGGCCGGCCAGAAAACCTGTTTCGGAACGGAAACAACCGCGGTGCGGCCTAGGTTTGCGTACCAGAAGATGACCAGAAAGAGAAGATCATCAATTTGCTTCCATTTAAAAAGGTTCTGCTCGAGTTGGGGTCACATTAGCGCTCGAAAATTGGCCACTGTTTGGGTGGCTTCAAGGAGCTTTCATACGCCTTGAGTTGGTTAATTTGTTATTCTCTTCTGCAGGAGAACAAACATGTGAAAATTTCATCAACCACAACACGATCGTAAGCTAACGAAATGTGTGTACGATCCAGTGACGTACCGCATTTCGGGTGAATTCCCCATGAGTCACTGTGGTCACGAGTTTCTTGTTGATGCTGTGCACGCTCACTGAAAGTGTTTGCTAAACTTGAAGCTCCTCCAATTTACGAGTGACCGTGACTCATTTTCGCACCTTTCTGGGTGACACCCACCTCATATCCGCACTTTTCGGAATGTTGTAAACGGTAAATCGCACCGCAAAGACAACATTAGCACCGCAATGCGACCGCTTCTAGTTCCGATAAAACTACCCTTCACCCATTCGATAACAGGACCGCACAGTAATGGCGGCGGTTTCACGCAACGCGCAATGTTATTATCTTTTTGATTAGTAAAATAAAATAAAAAAGGCCTTCGGCGGCGGGAAGGCTTATTTCGCCACATGTCGCCACATACGGCAGACAGTTGTATCAATATTTGGCGCATGATTGGCGGCCAGCTTTTTTGCGACGCAATCGGCGGCCACTTTCAAGACAACCTCGCCCAAAAGATCGCCGCCGTTGGCCAAACGTTTCCATGTTACGCGTCGATGGATTTTGGCAACGGTTTTTCACACTCGCTTCTCCACGGACGCGGGCCAATTGGGTCACGAAGGTGCAAGCTTTTTGGTGGACGAGTGGTCCGCGGGTGTCTGCGGGGTGCTAATGAAAGCTTTTCATCACCTGTCGGTCGTTAGGGTGGCGTGGTGGTGGCCACTTCACAGTACGGTATAGAACTTCACAGGCCAGCAGGCATTGCGAGCGGAAGTCATTTGTGGTCTATTAGCTCGGTCCTATGGTGGTGCTCCGGCAGCTGGAAGTTGAAAAAACATTTGAATCCACGACCGGAGATTGGTCTGCGACACGTTTTGCTCGATGCTAATGGTGAATTAACTCGTTTCCATTTCGTTTTTCACCGACAGGTCGATTAGTCCATTCCTGGACGTGCGGGGGGTCTCCATTACCATTCGGAGACGATCGTCGAGAGGATCATTCCGTGCCTGTGAGAGCGTGCCTGGGAAGAGGAAAACCGATTAAACGTTGGGTCTAGTTCTTATCATCAACACCTCCGATCCGATCACCGTCGATCGAATTGACCGATTTCCAATGAGAGTAGTCCAGCGCCCGAGCCATCTTCGAGCGGCGTCCCTTCCGTGCACATCCGCGCCCCGTGCCGCGGTACACTACGCCGCCGTAACCATTCTGCTGCACCTGTTCGCCGTCCTGCCGCTGCTGATTGCCGACCTCAACTATCGCTGGGAGCCGTAGAAGAGCGCGCTAAACATTCCGGACGCCGTGTGTTGTGCCTTTGAATTTTCTCTCTGTCCCAAGCTTTTTTTGTGCGGAAACGGCGATCATCATGCTGAAGGTTGTAGGAGCATCGTGGCATAAGACCCGGATAGGGACCTACATCCTGGTCGGTGCGCTCTTGCTAGCCGTCGGAGCCCTGTTCCTTGCCGATATGGAGCGGTAAGTTAGCGGTGGCTAATCCATCCTGCTTATTTGGTTTTAACGATCCTTTTCTCTTCCCGGCAGGCCCAACTACAGTGGAACGTACTGTGCCACGGCGTACTGGGCACGGAACTCTGGCTACCGGCTAGAGTTTTGGGGCCAACGAAACGAGCTGGACCTAGTGCCACGGGGCGTCGTACGGGCGTGTTTCCGCGATAGTGTGCTAACGAACGGATGGTCGCAGCTTGAACTGGAATCTCAATCTTCGTACACCGACACCGTGCAGGCGTACGCGGCCGGCATGATGGAGGGTGCCCTGACCTGGCATAACATTTATTTGCACTGGTCAAAGTAAGTTCTAAACGCGCCGGCAGTGAGGTTCTGTCAACGGTGCTAACCTTTTACCTTTCTTTGCAGCACCATCGATGCCGTTTGCTCGAAGGATGAAGAATCGCAAGAGTTCTGCGAGTGGTTGCGGGGACTGATTACGACCAACGTCGACACGGTCAAGAAGATGGCGGACATGAAGGGAAAGCACGATCACTACTGGTACCAGGTGGCCCTGTTCTACGATCAACTCGACGGTCTCGAGATCGGCTTCCGGAATGGTGTGAAGCGATCGCGGCTGGACTACGATATTCCGACGCAAGATTTTCTGCTCATGAACGCCGCCGTTGATATACGCGATCTCAAGATCTACTACACGAGCTTTCTCATGGCGGACACCGGGTTCGAGCCGGAGCCGGCTAAGGGTATGATGCTGCTGAAGCTGCTGCAACCACCGTCGGGCGGTGCGCCCCGTGTCCTGCTGGGACACACGAGCGACGGTAGCTACTCGTCGATGTTGCGCATGGTGAAGAAGTACACGCTGCGGTATCACTTCTCATCCTTCGCTACCGCGCTCAACGACGACGAGCGACAGATCGTTCCGGGCACGAACATTGTGTTCAGCGGCTATCCGGGTGTGCTGGCGTCGCTGGATGATTTCTACGTCATCAACGGTCGCGGCCAGCATCGAATGGTGGCGGCCGGTGTCAAAATGGATAACAATCATTTGGCCCTGTGGCGAAAGATCGATCTAGTACGATCGGTTTCCCTTGCGCCACGCGTAATGGCAGCCAACCGTCTGGGGCACAGTGGCCGCACCTGGGCTCGATACTTTGCCCGCAACCCATCGACCGGCGTTAAACAGTGGTTGGTGATCGATATGGCACGCTTCAATGGGGGCAATGGGACAGCAAGTGATCCGGAGACCGGATCCGGAACCGTGACCGTCGATCGGTCGGACGAGAACAACGAGATTCCAAGCACCATCGATGAAGAGACTCAGCAGGAGCATATCGTGACGCGGCTAATGGAAGATTACGTAGACGACGATTTTGAGGAGCTCCGCCAGGCACGGGAAGCACCAACCAAGGTGATCGTTTCGGCGCAACAACCGGCACTGGAGGCTCCGGAGCCTGCCTTTGGCTCGGGAATGTTCTGGGTGGTCGACCAGCTGCCTGGGCGGCTACACGCCGAAGACGTCACGGAGAAGCTGGTGGCCGATGGCTACTGGCTGACGAATGGAGTACCGTACTTTGCGGAGCTGCTAGATATGGGCCACGTGAAGGTAAATGTCAGTGCCAGTCTGCTCGCGTCCATTCCGGGTGGCTCGATGGAGAAGATTCTGAACAACATCACCGACCTGGAGGCGCTCGCAAAGTTCATCCGGCAGTCGGCGTACCGGGGTGATCTGGACCGGGAGCGACCGGCAGCGTTTGGAAACATCGACATGAAGCTGTACTCGGAGGCCGGTGACGGAACGAACCAGTTCCGTGCCTACTCGGGACCATTGTTTGATCGCGCGGCCAGCTGGAGTACGGGCAGCACGACGGGACAAGCGGCCAAACGAAGTGCAATCGATCGGCCGCGGACTGGTGGTGGTGCCGATGGTGGTGGAGAGAGCGCAACCACGCCGGCGGCGCATCCGTTCGATTGGAGCAGCATTCTACCGTTCGAGGTACGCCACCAGGGACATCCGGACGTTTGGGATTTCGAGCATCTGACACCGGAATGGGCGTGGATCTGACCTGCCGAAGGGTGCTATTAGTCAATTACTGTGCCAATCTGTGATGTTCTATCGCTTCCACCTGTTGCAGTGCTTCCGAAATGTGTATTAGTTTATCAAATCTCCTCTCCTTAGAAAATTTTATCTCTCCCGGGAAAACGGTGCCTTAAATCCTGCCAAAGAGAGCGAATCGTTTTGTAGCTGTCGTCGTTCAGCGGCGTAACTTAAGGAGTCGTCCATCTGCCTTTTTGGGATTTTTAAGCCAATTATCTCACAGTTTTAACCGTTGAAGCAATACTGAAAGACAATACGCGTAGATAATTACAATTTTTAAATCAACTTTTAAACCAACTTTTAAACCAATTTTTACCATTGTAGCTGGAAGAAAAGATTGAGCACGAATCGAATGGAACAGTGTTGTTTTGGAATTATTCACATCCGAACAAGTATCCGAACCGCAAAGTAGAATCCATTTCATAATGTCGGAAAAATGGAAAGAAGCTCTGTGATGGAAAAAAAAGTTTTCACAATAATAACCACCGAAGGAAAAACTGCCAGCAGACGAGTTCCTGCTGTCCGGAACGTCAAGGAATGCAAACAGACCGCGACCGGCCGGTGCAGTGAGTGGCCGCCGCGCGCAGTTGTGCAATTGGTTTTCCACCTCGACTGCGGTGCGAGCGAGATGACACTATACTTTGCCGGCCGATTTTGAGCGTCGCCTGCGTGCTCACGAGTGTCGCTGTGTGCGGTTCACTTTTTGACTTTTTGGCAGTAAACGTCAACGAACGGAGTACGGTAACAGTAATTAACAGCATTGTGTGCAGTTTTTGCGATCCCCGATTCGGTTGACGCCGGCTCCAACTCTTCAGCTCCACGCCGGATGTGACCAGCGGGGTCGGTGTAGGTCGGTGGGATAGTGTGGGGAAGAACGGAAAATCTCGCCAAAGAATGTTAAACTCCAGGCACACTTGTGTGTAGAATGTGTAGTCGTCATGGAAATCCGTGGCTCCGTGTGAGAAGCGATTGAACCTCTAGTCACGTGAAATGTTGCCCCGCACTATCGGGACTGGAAAAGGGGTTGTGCTTCAAGGGGCCAGGGCCATGGGAAGAAGATGCGAATTAAGTGGTTGGAGCGAGTGCAGGAAATAAATCCAAACCACCCGTACCTGCGAATACCCCCCACACACACACACGCACAGAACCTACGAAACGCAGTAGCAATGCGCTTGCGTGCACGAAAGTTCCGTCGTCGTCTTCGTAGAGTGATAGAATTCGGTGTGCCATATTAGCGACATTTTATCCATTAGCCCTTATCTACCCGTATCATCCGCTACGTTCAGTCTGTGTGTGTGTGTGTGTGCGTGTACGTGGTTTGTTTTCTTCATCCGTGTGGTGCCCAGGCGGAGGTTGCCCTGAATATTGTGCCGGCTTTAAGTTTCTCGATGCGGGCCGTTTTATCAATTGATAAAAACCAACGTCCGTTCGTAATCGGGGCCCGTAAGCACCACCACCAGAGAGGGGCGGAGAGCGAAGATGCGTGCGTGAGTGTGTGCGTGCGTGAGCGGTGATAAACGGTTGTGCAAATTTGGTGCGGGGCGGGGCGGCAGCATCCTTTTGCCTATACTGCGCTGCCAGCAGGTGCTCACTGCTCTCCGCCTGTATCACGAGCTGTCAAATTTTGTATCCATCGCGGCGACAGAGCATGTGCATTTCGATTTGATCCACAAAAATGATGGTTTCGGTTGAAGTAGCCCTAGGAAAACCTCGATAAATGGGTGTTGAATAATTTGGAAAATTGACTGGTATCAGAATCCCTGGTTTCGGTTACTCAACGCGGCTCGATATGTTTTGTCCAAAAGTAAACATTTGTTTGCTGAGTGAACCGCGGGCGCTCAGATGTTGGTGGAGATCAACTGTGCAAAATGACAGCGTATCGCTGTCACCGAATCCGAATAAATTTGGCCGGATTTGTCAAGCTTTCATTCTTACGGGTTTTCTTTAAGCCGTAGCAAGGTGGAGGCTTTTCGGTGGTCGTTAGGTGAAATTTTGGTAGCGGGCTTCAGCACCCCCCTTTTCTTGACCCGTGATAGGATCGTCAATCCCATAGAACGCACTTGTCATTTGTCGTCCGCGTCGATTGAGTGCCCAGTGAGAGAAGGGTTGACAAAATAACGCGAGTCCTCGGGCACGAGCCTACCGTAGAGTGTGTGAGATGAAAATTCAATATTTTGTGGGCTGTTTTTAGCGATCCCGGGTGGCTCTGGGATTGGGATAACTTTTCACTGTCACCGCTTGTGGGTTGCGAAACGTCGTTGACGACTGGCAACTATTGTGCATCGATCGTAGTTCACTGTTGGTGCATTCGGTGTCATCTGCGCCGTGTCCTTGCGGTTCGCCACGTTCTTGCGCTCCGAGCCATCCGAGTTGGACCGTGTTTGACCACGCCTAATGGTGTGAGAAGTGTGAAATAATAGAGAATCTTTCGTGACATCTATCGTTCCGTTTTGCAGCAACA
Source organism: Anopheles cruzii (assembly GCF_943734635.1). Classification (NCBI taxonomy): domain Eukaryota; kingdom Metazoa; phylum Arthropoda; class Insecta; order Diptera; family Culicidae; genus Anopheles; species Anopheles cruzii. The sequence goes on along the minus strand of NC_069144.1, from coordinate 56,149,841 downwards.
CGGCAACACTGAAAAGGTAAGCAACAACCACTTCAACCACTCTGTCACCAGTGTGTGTGCGTGTGAAGGAAGCGGTGCATTCTCAGGTGACGTCGCGTGTGCGTGCGTGCATGAACCAGGCCCTAGACGGCGCATAACGAGTGCAAGTGCAAGTGCAGCTGACGGCGAATAAATAAACTCGAATCGTTGTTACACACAGTGCAAGTGCGGCGGCTGCCTCAGGAAAAGGCAAACGAAACGAACGAAACGACACGAAACGAGCGGCTCGGGCAACGCGACGACAGCGACGACGCATTCGAGCACGAGTGACTGAATTTTCACGGTAAGTGAAAGCGTGCTAGTAAGGCCAAAGGCCAGATCGCTGGTAAATAATGAAGAAAACTTAAAACTATATATTCCCTTCAGTTGCTATCTCGTTTTTGTTGATATTTTTATCAAGCCAAGCGATAAGAAAGCGATGATTATTGATCGACATGATTTGTGCTCAAAAAGCTGGTTCTTTCTCGCTTCCGGAAGGGATCTCGTAAGGTTTCCTCGTTACTGGTTCCGTCACACGTTGCTGTGACGATGGTCGGATCCTTCAAGGCTTTTCCTTCGAAGTACAAGTACTGAATCAATTTTGAGCCAAATCATAGTAAGCTTTGTTCCTTTCATTAGTGAGCTTTTGGATGGACCTCAAGTTCAGAAGGAGCAGAATTTCCGTACTTTCTAAGTTTAAATTTGTATTCCAAATGAAAGAGCGAACTCATAAAAATCGAGTTACACTAATGTTTATTACTTCCGAAATGAACTGACTCAGCCTTGCTCTCTTTTCCTTGTTCCCTTTAAACTCCCGCCATACCCTTTCGAATGATGCAAAGTAAAGTCTAAAAGTTTCCGACAACCCGACGAACGACCCGAAGACACGAACGATAACAATGAAGTTTTATTAGCGCAAACGCGCGATCTAGCCTGTAAATAGTCAATAAATTTGCGCCCCCGTATAAAGCTTCGATTCGATTTGGCCGTTTCGTTGTAATGGGGCTTAAAGCGCCAGAATCGGTTGCCAGCTCATTCTTACCCCCCACGGTGGCGTGTTCCGACTTTCCGGGGCGGGGTTGACTGCAAGCTTTGGCGGGTTGGCTCTGTTGCATCGGCTGCTCTTGTTCCGGGCTACCGGGAAACGGGACTCTTCCGGCAGTGCTCATTTGATCGATCCCTATCGATGATCTATGACCTTCATTAAACGGGAGGGTATGAAATTGATTCGAGAAAATGGATATTGGAGTTTTGGCCTGCTTCCAGAGGACACCGAGGGGCGGTTTGGTTGGTCAAATTCGTAATTTATTTTACTATCGACCCCCAGGAACAAAACCTTTTCGTAGTTGATTTGATTAAAAACAGGAACAGCATAAAAAGGCGGGCGCCATTGAAGGTGGGGTTCCTTCAATGGCGGCCAAAGGCTTTCAGCGGCCCATGATGGACATTTTCCGAACAACTGGACTGGCGCGGGAAAGTTGTTGAACTGTTGAACGAGTGGTGCTGCTGCTCGAAACCTACCTTTTCGGATCGGCCACGACGACAGGTTGCGGGACGGAACGAGCCAACCCTTTGTTTCGCTTTGTTTCTATTAATTATTGGACTGCAAACAATGGCGTGGCACCACCGATGGCTGTGTGATGGCGGCGGCCACCATCTAAAAGAAGAACGGGAATTTGATTGGAGCCAATTCTTACGGGGGCACGTAACCGCCGAAAACTCCACCCTTTGGGCCCGGCGCGGTAGGAGTTGTTCTGTTTTTAGCTTTTTGGCATTAATGTTTGCCTCGGGGCAAGGAAGGCGAAATTAAATTGACAAACAAAAACCCTTCGCGTGAGGGAAGCGGAAGCAGTGCGGGGCAGACCGCCACCGGTACGGTTCCGGAAATTCGCGAATTCGGCTGCCGACGTGGGCGAAAGGCAAGCTGCGATTGCTGACAGCTTCTCCAAAGCACTGACTCTCTCACCCGGGGCGGGGACAAGCCGCCACCCTCGCCGCGAACCCAAAACCGTACGCTAAACTTTGTGCCGCCGGCAGGCAAAACTTTGGCACCGAAGAAGAACCGAGCCGACCGAGCGGAAAGCTCCACCATCTTGGCCGCCGTCAGGAGGTCGTCTTGTTGATCGTGTCGAAGTTGATCGGAGGAATCACCGCACCGAACCGGGGGGCATTTGGATTCGTGGCCGAAAAGTCGTCCCGCCGCCGCCGGAGCGCTTCCCAGGGGGCAGTAAATCATTGCCCTTTCACGACGCCCGGTTCGATCCCGCTGCCGGCTTTCGGGGAATGTGCTCGTGATTGCGAAATCATTATCGGCCGAAGGTGTGCTGCCAGCCAGATGTGTGGGCCGTGCGTTTCTCACCGGACCTTGGGAGGATCTTAATGTGGAACCGTCGTCGTGTCGTGGTCGCCCTTTCCCGTTCCTTCGATCGATTCGGTTCGGTTTTGGGGCAAATCGGCGAGTTTTCTAGTTGCGGCCACTCCATGCCGTCCAGTGCCGTCTGAAGGACCTCCTGTCAAGGGCCCTCCGTGCCTAATGGACATCGCTTTACGATAATTGGGTCGAACTTTTCGGCCAGTTGTGTCACAAATAATTGCTTGCCATGTTCGAATCGTGGCCACCATTTGGCCCATACTCGACGCTGCGATGGCGCCCTTCAATATGTCATTCTTGTAGCATTCGAAGAGGTTCGAAGCTTTGCGGAGAGCTTTAGGAACCGTTTTTTTTTAACGAAATGATTTATGTAACTTGTGCACTGCTTCAAGTGCTTTCTGCACTTAATCCCCAGGAGCTCCAGTTTTCGGGAAAAAGCCGTTTCGAAGCCCCAATCAGACCCCCTTATCAGGTAATGGGACCGAATCTCACTTAATCCGCATGTGCATTTATGTTGACAGCTGTAGCTCTGACAACACGATTGGTCCGGCGGACACCGCCTGGTGCGGACAGCCAAACAAACACAGGACTTGGCTTCCTGCTCAAGTGGATCACCGGTGGACATGATTCATGGCGGACGACACGAAGCGACAAATTATGTTTATCAAAAGAATGACTGCGACGGGTGGCCATGTCGGAGAGAGAGAGAGAGAGAGAGAGCGAGAGAGGTGAAAAGGGACAGAAAAGTGAAAATTTCAACCCACGCAGGATCCAGTGGGATTCAGTCTTCCATCCACACTCTCCCTATCTCGGTTCCAGCAGGACCTATCCGGAACCACGGCATCCCGGGTTGGTGACGGGAGGGTGTAATGTGTGTGTGTGGTTCCACGGAGGTAACGAGGACCGGGAAATGAGTTTTCACTCAGGGAATTCGTCGAGCACCGAAACGGTGCGGTTATCGGAGGTATTTATAGATCGATGAGATGTGCGGGGGGGTACCGATTTCGGGAGGGACCCTTCCGGAAGTGGCGGCCGGACGGGGTAATGGTGGCCTTGGTTGGCTGGCTCGATTATGTGCCAGGTGTGTACGGCAATTTCTACGGTTCGGTGGCACGGTGGCCGCACGTCGAAATCAATATCAATCATGCACGGGTTAACGAGTTGCTTGCGAAGGCAGCGGGCGCGCGGGCGGGCCCTTTAAGCCAGTTCCGCCCGAAAAGCCGATCGATGGCACAATGTCCACGTGCGTGTGTGTGTGTGGACGGGCCGGGTACTAATTTGGCTTTGGCCCGTCGGTGTGTGAGTTCGGGCGGAAGACGGAACCGTGCAATATAATTGAAATAAATAGCGGGAATAGACTGCGTTCGAGTGGCGAAAATTGATTGAAACTATTTTCCCGTCGCCCGCGGATCGCGGAACGGCAAAAAAAAAGATTGCATTCGGCGGAATATTCAATTGCTCTGGGCGGGAAAATCGGCGCGATTTTTCCGATCGCGATATGATTAATGAAACATTCATTAGTTCCACGGGAAGTCAGCCAAGCTCGAGTACTGTTTTCGCACAATTAACATAAATGTGGTTTATGCGCCGACTAGCAAATGCTAAAATGTATGAGCAAACTTGTCGATAGTGAGCCGAAAAATCAATTAAAAGTATTTTGAAAAAAAGATCTTTTGGAATTTATTTACATCAAGCTAAATTGTTTGAGGAAAGACAGATGCCTGACAGAAGTTAACATATTATTTTCTTAACTATTGCATTAGAAACCGTTAGAAACCACATATTTTCTTCTCACTTTTTCCCATTTTTCCTTCATGGGCTGCCATTTACGCGACGCTAAGGCTAATGATTGGCCGTTGCCGAACCGAAAATCGATACCGGACCGGCCGCCCCGACCGCCCGGTGTAGTGTTCATGGCATGGAGGCAGCCCAACTAGCAACTAAAAGAACAAAAAAAAACCCCTTGTCCGTTGTTGTTGTTCCGCCGCCGTTCCGCCGATGGGTTGCTCCCATCCAACGCGGCCGGCCGGATCGGAAGATTTGGGACGAAAATAGTTCAACCACGCCTTGGACCACGGTTGGGAGGTCGCGGGAGGCTGCCTGTGCTCGCTTCCCTGGCCAGCCAGCATCATGGCGACAACTTTGGCTTCAGCGACACACAAACACACACACACACACACGGGGCGGATAGCGGATCCCTTTTTCACATGACGCACTGCGCCGCGCTAAGGACCAGTAAGGGCCCACCCGAGGCTCGGCTGCTCGCAACAGGATGCCAACTATTTTTAGTCCCGCCACCGACGTTGCCAGCCGCGCGTTCCTCGGCGTCCTCAAAGCCGTCCGTCCCTGTGCGCCTCTATTGTTTCTCTCTCTTGCTCTCTTGCAAGTCCCGGCAGGAGCGGAGCCCATGGAAGATTGCTTCGCACCGCCGGGTCCACAGAAGAAGAATGGAGTTGGAAATAAAAGTCCTGCAGGACCCGGTCCAGCTTCCGGCCGTGGACTCTGGAACCATTGCTCTGGTGCAGCCGAGCGCGGCCCGCCGATGGTGTGCTCTGGTCAGCTTATGCTGGTCGAGATCAGACAACAAAAGTTGAAACCATAATTGGCGGTACCCAGGTTCCGGATCGGACACCGGTACGCAGCAGAGGGACGCAGTGGCACCGGCACCGGGAGCGGCCTTTGTTCCATGATTATGTTGAGCGCGCTGTCTCGCTCCTTCGCTCGCACACCAGAGTGGGGCTCCGCAGTTCCGCATTGTTGGCTTTCATTTGCATAGCGATGCAATAAATTTCCACCATTTCGCGCGGCCGCACTCGGCTTTCGGGCCGGCCGCTGTCGATGCTTTATGGTGTTTCATAATGTTTTGTCACTGGTATTGAATAATTTCGCCGGGCAGAAGCGGGCCCTTTCGCCGGGTGGCCGGGGGCTGATTTATCTGTAGGGCCCCTCGACGGCGGGTGCTGGGTGGTAAAAATTAAGTTCAAAGGTCACCGGATCGGATCGGCTGTGACCGCCGCAGAGAGACCCCGAAAGGCCAAAGTTAGATTGTGCCCGCGGCGTGGCCTGGCGATTTAAATCATACCATCTTCGTCTGATTGTATCTATTGTGCATTCCCCACGCCGAAAAGCGGGGGTCGTTTCGAAAGTTATGTTTGGAAATATTTTCTCCCTGTTCCGGTGCTTCGGCCTTCGCTCTCTCGCTCTTCGTCGACGATCCGGCCGTTCTTGCTGCTTGAAACATGAAAACTTTTTCCGTTGCCAATTTTCGCTTGCCTTAGTTTTATGCTTTACCCGTTTTCTTTCTCTTTCTCGCTCTCTCTTTCTCTCGCCTCTCCCGCTCGTGCCCATTTTGCCAGCGCAAAGCATGCAACAACCACGATACAGTCCGGCCCCGCCGCCCCCGGTGACGATACGTCCGCAGATGCCACCGAGACATCAGACAATACCGAATGTAAGTAGCCTTGCAGGAGCAGCATCAGCAGCAGCAGCGGCGGCCCTCCGAGCGGGACCGCGGGAGTAGCTCGCAACCTGGCCGCCATTTTTCATCCTTTGGTTTTACATACATTTATGCGCATCTGACGGGAGTGGCCAGCGATAAGTGTCAAAAGTTGTAGAGCTGATCCATCTTGTGATGCTCCACCAGAGGACTCCGAACACAGGAAGTCAAGTCATGCAGGTGCAGTTATCGCTTCTCGTCCATCCAGCGCAGCGTATCGATCGTCCGCGAACTCCATTCCAGAGAACAGAAAGGGACTCTGACTCGGGCCATGTCACCGTTCGAAATGGGACATATTTACATATTTTCCATTAGAAAGGGGGGAATAGCGAAAGATTGCCAATTCCGTTTGCGAGATCCAGAAAACCAGATTGTGACAGCTAATTGTGGCCTTAGTTAAGCGTTGCCCCATCGGTCCTGTTAGAACTTAAAGTCGAACGGTCGAATTGAATGATTAGCTCCCGGAAGGGGCCTTGTTTACCGCCGCCATAGGCGAGATTAAAACAATAGATAGAAATTCCGAAACCGATTTGTTGAGCTTATTGATCAAACTTTGGACCGCCGGGCGTCCCCGAAACGAAATCTCCTGCAGAAGGAAAATACGGTCCCATTTGGACACTCTGTCAGGGCGACTAGAGTGTGGCGGCGACCCCAAAGCGAATCCGTTCCGAACGCGGCTTCCCATTTCTCTCTGGAAGCGCACACCGCACGTGCACGTCAGCTCGAGTGGAATGATAAAATTCCGATGCCATTCCATTACCGGCATGTCAACGGATGTGGCCAACATGTGCGGGTCGGTTACGATCCTGGGGTTGCCGTCCGAAAGCGGGACGGGGAACGGGTGCCGGTGTTGAACACATGCCCCGAATAGCTATCCTGTCCAGGCCTTCGAGTGCTTTCGAAGATATTTTCGGTATTTCGACGCCCAGCCGGGCCAGAAGCCGGCACACACACACACATTGTGACAACATGTAATCTGTTTCGTTGCTCCGGCCCCATCCCCGGTAGCAAAGGGCGCTATCCGGCACCGGGTCCGGTTGGGGTTGATAGAATTTTTACAGCTGTTCCGTTCCGGGCGTAAGATGTTTTTAATTCTGACATTTTAAGCTCCGTTCGAGTGCGATGAGCTGGGTGAAAATGAGAAAATTGCATCCTGCTTCACGCCGGGCCAAAGGTGGCCCCAAATCTGAATCTGGATTGGGTTTTGGTCACTGTGAGACATGAAAAGTGTAGTTCAATCAGGGAAAACATGACCAACAATCTGCTTTAGGATGCGCTTACATCGATCGTCTCTCGACTTGGAGGCCAAGTCGTGGTCAGGTCAACCGTCGCTGGGCGGCTGGCCTGAATGCGGTGCATCACTTCAGATACACTTTCGCACGATTTGAATATCTAAAATCTCTCCCAAACAAGAACAACAACAGGTCCACTCAGGGGGTCTGTTCGGTCGAGTCCTGGCCAAATGCAAATTGCTTACTTGGGTATCCCGTCACGGAGCTCTCCAAGCTCGGTGAACAAAATGGGGCATTTCACAGTTTCTTTTCTGTTCCGAAGAGCAGCTTTGGTCTAATTGGTCGGCAGGCAGGTACGATAAGACTGTCGTGGGGGTTTACCTTCGTGGTTTGGCCGTTCCGATGCACACGCTGCGCCCCGTGTTAAGCCCCGTTCAAAAGCGCCCGCTGCCGGCGATGCAAGTGGTTTTCACCGGTTTTTATGGCCAGGTCGTCCAACCCGTCTCGGGCCGTATCGAATCCAAAATGCAACGACCACCGTCCGATGCTCCAACTCGGTGCCGGCTCCTGGAGCTTGGCCTGGCTGCAAATGACGCGCCCGGTACGTGGTTTGTGGGAGATCTTCAGAAATTATGGCGATAGGATTACATCGTACGAGAATCGCCCGTTCGTGGTTTTCGGCCACGTCAGAAGCGCTTTTCGGGCCACATCGCCGGCCCTTTGCCTAATCTCCGATGCACGGTGGGAAACGACGGCGCAGGCACACGTGAGGAAGCCAGGAATTACTGGACGGACACGTCCCGGTGTTCAACGTGCGACCGTATCCAGCTGCTGGCCAACCTCTAGAAGCGTGTAGCGCAGCTGGAGAAACGCTTTCTCCGTGTCTAAGCTTTTGATTTGGAAGCCATTTAATGAAGGGCAGGAATTATGAGCGAATCGTTTCGCTCGTTCGGTCGGTCGGCCGGTCGCTCCCCACAGTAAATTGCCTTGTAATTTAAACATTACCATCTGTCGTCTGGTGCCGCTTAAGGTAGGAACATTAAACAGCTATTGGGGTCCACTGACATCGGACGAAATGGGAACACACTGGCGGAGGATTTTTTCATTAACTTCACTTTTTATGTAGGAACAGCACAGATACAAAGTGTAGGGATGTAGGATGGGCGGTATCGGGGAGTCTTGGTTCAGGGCGGGGTGTGTGCGTGGGACTAAGCTCGGGTCAGATCAAAGGAAATCGGAAACGGGACGAAAGTCGGGCCACATTACAGGCCGCCACCGAATCCACCCTCCTGCTGGATGCCGCCTCCCTTGCCGATGTTCTTGACGATGGCCTCAAATCCGTTCTTGCTGTCGGCGTGATACTTGACGATACGCGTCGAACCGTCCGGCTCATCCAGAGTGTACTCTCCCTTGACGACATCTCCATCCCGGACTTCCCACTGGCTCTTGTGGTCACCGGTGTGATAGTCCTTCACTCCGTACTCGAACTTGTACTTCGGATAGGCGTAGAAGTCTTTGCCTTCGTATCCACCGATGCTTCCGCCGCCGATACCACCTCCGATGCCACCTCCGAAACCGCCCTCGAAGCCACCGCCCTGCGTCAAAAGAAATGCGTTTCCGTAAGCCCAAATTCACACTAAACTCCCGCCGGCAGAATGTGGTGCCCCGGAGCGAATGCTTACCTGTCCACCGAAGCCTCCACCGATACCACCACCACCACCACCACCGTAGTACTTGTACGGGATGTGCTTCACTTCGCTGACGAATCCGTGGTGCTCGTGGGCCACCACTGCACCGAGCAGCGCCAAAGCAACGACCGCAAGCTTCTGCATGATGTTTTGCTGGTTGGCTTCCTTTGGTACTGTGGAACGGTTGCTAGTTGAATGATGTAGTTCTGACCGACCCGCCCTGGGTTTTATACCTCCACCAGCGTCCTTGAGCTTCACATTGGAAAGTGCTGCCCAGTCCGGGGGATCCTTTTCGAAACTTCGAAACGCCGCGGCCGGTCCGGTGAAGCTTTCTTCCCGGTGTGGCGCGGCATGCGATGTGCGATGTGGCCAAGGTGCAAAAAATAAGGACACCCCTCTTGTGACGATGTAGACCTTCGCAGGCAACGCCCTCTCGGGCAGACGCCGGGCTTCGTTTCAAACCGCGCGCACCCGATTGCAGTTCGATTAGTGGCAAATAAAAAGCAAATTAATCGATGCACAACAGCCGCCTGGCCTGGCGAGAAGGGGGCCCATCATACCGTGCACGGCCCTTGCAGACTTGCTCATTGAACCGCGTGAATGAATCGATATCGTGGCTTTTGGTTAGAGGTGAAAGTGATTTTCGGAGGATGGTGCAAAAATGCAACGAGAAAAAAAATGAATCAATTTGCCCAACCCACCAAGAAACGGCCTTCGGAAGGTGTTGGTATGTAAATAGAATGCTAGAAATGCTTGGACGCGCAAGCTGCCTCCTCCGCGCATAGTGTGGTATAAAAGGTGAAGAATTCGGCAGAGGACAGCACCAGTTACAAGTGATCTGTTACGCAGCAAGCACATCAACGCCAAGTGTAAAAGATGTTCAAACTATCGCTGGTAGTGTTGGCTGTGGCCGGAGTGGCCGTTTCGTACGAGCATTACGGTGGTGGACTGGTAAGTGCGGCTGTTTCTGGACTGGATTCTGGCGAAGGTGCGAATTACTAACGGGGTTTGACTTGTCTCGATCAGGAGGGAGGCATCGGTGGATACGAGGGCAAGGACTTCTACGCCTATCCGAAGTACAAGTTCGAGTATGGAGTGAAGGACTATCACACCGGTGACANNCTTCCCGGAAGTGTCCGGCCCGTGCTTCCGAGAGGTTAGGTTTTTAATTCAATCGCATTTCGGTGCGCAAGGCAGTGCAGTGGGCTAACTAACCCCATGGACCAGCCGGGTGATGTAATGTCCCTGCGCCGAGAGTGCCACCCTATGTTGACCGAACGGGGGAAGGCCGCAGGAAGACCGGATCCTGTCCTGACGTTTTTTTTCGTGTTTGGTGTGTAATCGAATCAGACCGTAATGTCACACTCTCTTCCCTGGCTTGGCGGTGGCCGGTGATGATGGCCCACAGTCGCCCAGAGCCTTAGTCGAGAGCCTTAGCCCGAAGCTGGCAACATGTCGTCTGTTTGTGGTTTCACTAACCCGGGGTGGTACCGGGGTGGTGATGGGGAGCCCGTTGGCAAAACCAGCGCTAGCTGCCAGCTGCAGGCGTACCAAAGGGTTCGCTCCCATGGCCCATGGCTGGATGGATGGTGGTTCCGGTTCGGGAAGCCGGAAAAGTGTAAAATTAGATTGCATCGGTCCGGTCCAGTCCGGTTCAGAGCAGTCCCCTCGCTGGTCCGGGGATCATATCCCAATCTAATCTCTCTCCGTTTGCCGTCCTTTCTCCGTCCTCTCCGCCGGGAAGGCAGGCGGACAACTTTCGCATGCAGTCGCTTCCGGTGTTTGGTGTTTTCACCGGTGTCGCTGGCTGGGTGTGCCATCTCTCGTTGACGTTGATCAACTGATCCCGCCCTCGTGGCCTCGTTTTCCATAATTGTTGTTGAGATATTTCTTATCCATTATCTTTGGATCATTTGAGGGATTTTTTTAAAGTACAAGACTTGAGTGATGTTAAGGCAGAATCAGTTTCATAAGTTACCAAATCTGTTGGGAAATGCACCACAAGTCTTAACGCTTCCGATGCGTTCCAGTTCCAGTTGTGCTCCGGGATTTTATGCAGTTGTTGAACCTCCAAAACGGACGGTTTACGGAGCGAAGCCAGGGGAAATAAATAGACTTCTTTTTTCTCTGTCTCAGTCTCTCCCTCGAAAAAGATCCCGGTCCGTTCCCGGAGTTTTTGGCCTCACGCCGCGAAGGCCAAGGTCAATGACCGGCGATCGAGTTTTCTCGTTTTCGGGCGGTGTTTTTCGCCATCTTATTTCGCACACCGTTTCGCGCAACACCGTTACTTGGCGGTGGCGTGTGGCGCTTGGACCATGGGTATACTGGTTCTACTGTCCGATCCGATTCCAACCCACCCGGTGGCAGTCTAATCATCGCGTTGACGCGTGAGATGGCGTGCTTTTTGGGACGTTTAGTCTTCGTCCCCCGTTCTGTTCCCCAATTCCACGCCAAGTCTGGCGCCAAGTCAGCCACGTCGGCCGGTCTTTTCGCCGGACAAATCGCATTCGCAGCAGCTGGAGCTGTGTCGTGGAGATCTTTCGTCGTCGTACACACGCAACCGGGCCACTATAGTGTTGGTGAAGTGCCGAATCTAACAAAATCCACAGATGAGTTCCCCCCCGAGAGAGAGAGTGGACCCGGAAAAGGGGACCGATTGCAACGGTGGTGCGACCGAGAAAAAGAAAACGGGTGAAAACCTTGGGCGCTTCCGGTTCGCGTTCTGCGCGGGCGCCGCACCACCCTTTTTCAGGGGTGGTGCGCTTTCGGTGGCTTTTCGGAGTGGAAGTTCGCCGACATCCGACGACGTTCCGTTTCTTGGCTTGAACCAAGGGAATCCTTATTTGAAATTCGATTTTAACTAGAATCAGTTGATTTTGTATTTTGCATTCCTTCACTCCACGTGAGCGTCCCCCTGTTTGTGTGTGTGTGTTGGTTATCAACGTGATAAGAAAAGGAAGACTCCCCACAAAAGGGTATTGCGTCCGCCGCGGACTACCCTGAGGACGCTCAGAGAGTTCCCGCTGCACACTGACTGAGTGACTCGGTTCGTGGCCGCCCGCCCCCACCAGAAAGGGGTGGGTGGGTGCGTAGCGCATCCGGAAGGAATTTCGGGCGCGACACCCACACACAACCGGCAGGTCGCCGTCACACACACTCTCCCGCTATCTCTCTCTCTCTGTCTCTCTTGTGGGTCAATCTAACCCACACGATGGTTGGTTTGCTCCATTGTTTTACCGAACACCGGAAAAGAGTTTGGAGCCGATTTATTCGCTGATTTCACAACCGATCACTTCACGGATTCGCATCGCACGGCTTCACACGATTCTCTGACAGTGGCTCTCAGCCCAAGTGGATCTATTGGACACGCACACTTGGGCGCTTCGGGCGAGAGAGCGATAAAATTGGGGAGCAAATCGGCGCTGTTGGATGCTTAGCAACTTCGGCTGTGTATGTGTAGCCATCGGCGGACACTCGGCACTTGTGTTAGTGTGACATTGTTTCTCCAACGCCAATTTTGTTGTGCTTGAAGTGTACGTATGATGCACTCTCGTTCCAACACACACTCACACAGACAGATGACACTGCATCACGCACGTCACGCGAACACAACATGTGCCAATCTGGGAGTCGAACATTTACGTGGTTCCGGAACCGATCGAAACGAAGGGGGGTCCCCGAAATTCGGATGACCGTCATAAAAAGAGAGGCCATTGGTTGCTTGTGTGTCGAAATTAGCCGACCGGTCAGTTGGATGCGTCCCATCCGTGTGTGTGTGACCGAGGGAAAATAATCAATAATCGGAAAACTCACTGTACCGTGGCGCTCTCACTTGCTCTCCTTCTCTCCCGTTCGGCAGTCGGCGGTCGGTGAAAATTCGCTGCCAACTCCACCGTCAGACAGTGTCCCGATTCGCTCCCGGTCGGTGTGCCCCGCGCTGTGTACGTGTTGTTGTATGCCCGTCTCCGTTGTGCAGAGAAGCAGTGTCAGTTTGGTGTGTCAGTGAACAGTTTTCCATTTTCACTTCCCACTCTCTCCCTCCCTCGCGCCCGCGCCCGCGCTCTCTTTCGGTCACACTCTCTGGCCCCCGTAAAGAGTGATCGCAGCGTGGTCCCGGATCGGGACCGATCGCCGGCCCGCAGTTTCGCAGGGAAGAAGCCGCACACGTGCACCAAACGCGCGACCAAACGCACACCACCATCACGTGACCCCGGGGGGGAACGATGAAAACGGCGGAAAAGCTCCATCCCTAACCCGAATGTGACTCTGTATTATTTAACACCGTCCGGTGGCGCGCTCTGCACGTGGGTTTTCCGCAATTCCGAACGAGAGCTCGCTCCGTTTCTGTGTGTGCCGGCGTGTGTGCGGCTTCCGGAAAGAGGCGTGAGAAACAGCGGCCCGGCCCGGCACCAGTGTGATAAGAAGAGATACCACCCTCTTCGGACGAGATGCTCCACGAGTCACACGACCACCAGATCGGGCGGAGTGAAAGTGGTTTGCGTCAGACCACGCCAAACAGACATTAACCGCCGTTGCTGCTTCCAATTTTTTTGTTTTTCGGGAAAAATATGTTTTTCCCACAAAATGTTCACTCTTTCGGTGCGACTGAGGAAGGCCTTCATGAGGAGCCGGTGCATTTTAATCGCATCGACCGGCGGGGCGCTGCATCTGCTGCATTATCCGTGACAGGCGAGCGTTGCATTGCGGCGGTTGCGTTTCGTTGATGATTAATTGATCCGCTCGCGACTGTTTCTGACACTCCCGACTACTCTCTCTCTCTCGCTCTCTCTCTCCTGCCCTCTCGCTGTCTCTCTATCATTGAGTTTCCGGTGTTTTCCATCGCTTTTATTGAATTTTCTCGCACCGAGCATCTGTTTCCCCAGCTGCAACCGACAGCCTGTCTGTAATGGGAAGCCCTCCCGAATAACTCGACACTCCCTACGCAGTATCCCTAATGGGACCGAATGGAAAACACCCTTTTGTAGTTAACAGTCACCCTCTTAAGTACCACCATGGCCAATTGTTCACCCGCGAAAAGATTGATTAAATTTTTCGCCCGATATTCTGTCAAAGGATTAAGCTGAGCTGAACATACAACGCACCACGCTGCCGAAAGGCTGAACGCAGTTTACACGTCCGATCGTAAGTGAATGTTACAGTTCGTGGAAGGTGCTACCCACCACCGCACGCAATTTTTGACGCCGGAAAAAGCTCGGATCCTCTGGCCGGTGAAAGCTCTCGCTTAAGTGAATCAAACCCCAACCGTTAACCCAACCCGAACCCATTTGCCGCTCGTGTCCGTGCCCGTGTGCCCGATGGTAGTGCTGCTGGACGCGACGCACACCACCTACAAGATGATGGTAAGTGGACGCTTCCGGGAAAGCGGAAACCGGAAACGGATTAATTTGGGGGGGCGAAAGATGACAGGATGAACGTTTTGGCTAACGCCCTTTGGCCCGGCAAACCGTTTTCTTGTTCCTGCGTGTACATATTTTCATCAATGCCAAAGCTGTGATCCTGTTTTAGGCTTCGAATCACTTGCCGTGGAAAATAGCCAATCACAACGCAAATTTAAATACACCAATCCATTTCGCACTCGGGCGACTAATGCTTTTACGTTGTTCCCGCGCTCCGCTGGAACTTTTGTCCCACGGCGTCCCACGGCGGATCATCCGCCAGTGCAAACGGAAGTCGATCTCACGACACAATCGTGTATTGAAATGAATTCCGCAGAAAATTACGAAACGAACGAAATGAAATTTCACCGAAAGTGGGCCTTAAAATAGGAACTCGAACACCGAACCCAAGGCATAAAAACTTGGGCCGGAACCGGATTTTTTTTTGGGCCGCCACCTCGACAGTTTCCGGCAAAAAAGTTTCCCGAAATCCGCGCCGGCGGTGATGGTGGGTGCTTTCGGTGCTTCCGCGGCCGGCCCTTTCGGGAAGCAACAGGAGCGGCCGCACGGGCGTCCCGCGGCAAACTTTTAACAAGGCTTCCCGGAATGTTTCGCATTTCATTGCGTTTTCCCATTTTCCATTCCATTCGATCGGGAAACGCTCCGGCAAGCTGCTGCGTGGTGCGATATTATTTACTTGCGTTTGGAAATTTGATTCCCGGCCGAGAACGCCGACCGTGGGAAAAACACGGTTCGGTCGGTCGTGTTGTTGTTGCATGTTGATTACAAAGTTTCGCTTTATGCAATTAGTTTTCGGTGATGCGAAACTTATGCTTTTTAACAGCTTTTTTGTGCGAGACACGGTGACGGTTGCGGTGGCAGACAGGGGAACTATTGCAGTCCCGTTGCATTTTCCAGCAACTTTTATTTTGCGACTCTGGGGAAAATGTAAAGTGTCAGCATTCTTCGACACTCCCTGCTGCGCGAAATTGATAGCCGCGTTGGACGCGTGAAGAATTGATCGGCCAACGGTAAGACGGAATAGACATCTCCCGACCAGTTGCCAGTTGCTTTGTTCGGGTCTGGTCGCTTCAACAAGTTTTACGTGTCATACTTTGCTCGGTTCCACTGCCGAGGGAACCCGGAAAAATGCATCAACAGCATCGACGTCAGCGTTGGCGTTTTCCTTTTCCACCGATTCGAAGGTTAGACCCGTTCGGTAGACAAAGAAATTTGGACCACACTCGCGCGGAACACACACCAAGTGCCGTTACCAACTTTTGATGACTTTGATCTTGATGATGGCGATGACGATGACGGTGTTGTGTGCGCTGCTCGGGGAAAGGTCAGTGTTTGTAGTTAGATTATGCAAAAGGGCGCAGCGACAGCGTTGCAGCGAACGAAACGGTCCGAAAGTTGTCGTCCTCACAGTCCACCATAAATTTCTAATTGACACAAACTTTCACTCAACTCTCCGCTCGACGGCAAACGCCAGAACAGAAGCGTGTGGCCATCAAAGGGAATGGTGTGTTGTACGTAGCGGATGTAACACCGGCCGGATGTTACCGGCCCTTTTTGGACCGCAAAAAGCTTAGCTAGGTGCACACGAAGTAATTAACGTATTCAAATTGGGCTCCGGGGCCGGGCGAATTAATGAACGTAATTTTATTTTACGCCCCAACACTCTTTCTAACTGACATCGTGCCGTGGCGTTACTGTGGCAAACTTGTGCGTTGCACAATTTGCATTTTCGTTCGGCCTCGGCCTCGGGCTCAGCAAGGAATCGTCAAGGGCACAGCCCTTTTCCCGGGGCCCCAGCCGAGGCCAGGTCAGGTCCTGTTGCATAAATAATCGCGCAGATGCAGAATGCGGCTGAGGAGTGCGCGCACACTGATTGCACACGGCATCTAGCGGTCTCCGTCGGTCGACGCCGTTGCTTTGGATTATCGTCGTCCATCGCCACCGAACCGAACCCACATCCCGATCCCCGACGGTGCCAGGCGAAAGGGCAAAAGGGCACAATGCACGTGCAGCAGCGCGTACACAGCGCACAAGGTTGGCGTTGCTCAGGAGACATTCCCTGATTCTCTCGACGCCAGCCGTGCCAGTTCTCTCTGTGTGTGCACATCAAGCAACGCGCCACCATATCTGTCCGGTGCGGTGTGTTTGTGTTCGCTCGACACAAATTGCATAATGCAACTTGCATCTTTCGTGTCTTCCCGGACCGGCGACAAATGTTGAAACCCCCAGCCCACAGTCCAACAACAATGCAAATCCTGCATCCTGGCGCTGGCTTCCGGTCGAGGCAGCGGGGCATCGGTCACGTGCCGTGCCTGGCAAACCACGTCGGCCTTTCCACCACCCGGGAGGAAAGGACGGGAGGATTGTCTTTTCTTATTCTAAAAGGAATGGCGAATACTTTGCCGACCGCCACGACGATGGCGGCCGAACACGTCGCTCCGCTAGCGACTGAAAGGAATGTCAATTAATTCAAAATCCGGAAAAAATAACAAACGACGGCCGGCGGGTGGAAAATTCTCGGGGAAAAAGCCACCTCCGGTGCGCGCGCGCTCGGCCTGCATTTTTAATGTTTCCAATCACAATTACGCTCCATTATTAATCATTTCGTCGTCGGCTGGGTGGTGACGCTGGGCTAGACGCTGACTCGGATGGCTTTATCGACGCGGCTTGGCTTGGGCGCCCGATTTCTTCTAGGGCCGTGTCGAAGGTCCTGGCTCTACACGGTGATGATGTTAGTCCGGGGAGCGATTCACTCAAGTGATTGTCCGTTCGCCCGGTCGTTCTTCATCATTCCGAGTTGGCCGAGCGTTGACGAGCGGGACATAATCTGATGTCCTGATGAAACAGAGAGGCTTTTCGAAGCGGGATCGATCGGAAGGACGTCCGCTACTGAACGTTCCGTAGGTCTCGAGTCAGCTCGAGGCTCGCTTAAAATCATGTCCAAGATGTTTGGTGCTAAATTTGTAAGAGTTGTTTTACATTTTAAATGCCCGTTGCTTGGCCAAAGATCCAGGTTCAAAGATCCGTTTTGTTTGCAATCCAATCCGAAGTTGGTTCTCGAACGAACGCCCATTACCAGCCGAGATGTTTTTCTTCGAGTTAGTTGCCTGATGTTGCCGTGGTTAAAAAGTAATATTCACCACCAACAGCTGTTCGGCCATGTTCGGCATCGTGTTTGTGCCGGAAGCGTCCTCTTTTAACTTGTAATTTTGCAAGGGAAAATTACAATTTGATATCCGTTGTGGAACAGTGCGAAGGTTGTTTCGGAACGGCACTTGCAGTTGCACGGGAAAAGCTCCAAAACAAGGACATTCAATCGATGCGATCGATAACGCGTAGAATGATTTTCCGGAATCGACCGAACACGGCATTAAGATCAGGTCCTCTAGACCGCTTTCTCTCTATTCCTCTCTCTCGGTCTAACACGCCTGGAAGTAAGCTCGCCCCTAACCCGCAAAGGCTTGTGCTGTTCTGGCGGATTACTCCCGTGGTCGGATTTTTCTTTCCTTCTCGTGAATTATGAATCATCGTTTGTGATATTTTCCCTCTTTTCCCCCCTTTACTAATTACGCTAAATTAGGAACTTCGTACCGGCTCGAACTGATTGAGAGGCCGCTGATGGACCTGGCTGTATCGCCGCTTCCGGTAATCAATAGTGATTATCCGCAAAGTACTTGGCCTCGCGCGCGGGAGGGGGTCGTGACGATGGGGACTAATCGATCGGCAGAAGTTATGGTTCGCGGCTGAAGTGATGTTTGGTTGTTGAGTGGTTTCACTTCACTCTCAGGCGAACTTTGATTCGGTGGACTACGATGGAAAAACGTGGAAATGCTCGAGTTTTCACGAGCCCCCCGGTAACCGATCCAGCCTCGGCGTTTCGATGGTGGGAGCAATCAAAGTTAAATCTTGATGAAAAATGCTCTCCGATGAAAAATGGGCATGTAAATTGAGTACCCGACCGATCGACGGCGGCGGAGGTCCCTGAGATTTTGGCCGACCGGTTGTGGTTGAAAAGTGAAAAATCGATTCTCGTTGCCGGTCCTCCGATTGGGTGACGAGGACGCTGCGGGAAATATCGATCAGTGCGGGATGATTATGATGCCGACGACGACGACGACGACCGATGTTGATGATGGTGTCGCAATTGGTTGCAAACGCTGATGGTCTCTTTCCGGACTGCGGAGTAGGATTACAAATAAATGGGTCAATTTGTGCGGACTCTAGCAGCGCCTGAAACAGGGCCCACTTAGCTAGTTATTTGAGGCGGATTTATTTCCCTAGAATGCTGCAAAATATTTAACTTTCCCAGAGGTTTCTCAAATCCGGGGGGGACCGAGCGAAAATGGAACATTAAACAAGCCGGTCTGTCAGGTGGCCCAATCACGTGCGCAGCATCTCCGAAGACACGCCCGATATGATTGAATCAATTTGCGTTAAAGATGCCGTCGGAAGCCACCAAACACGGCCGCCGTGCTGTGCGCGGGCGCGCGCTCTATCATTGGGATCTTCGTCGTCCAAATTCCTGATGCCAGCCGAAAAGGAAAACCCATCACCAGCACACCGGCGAAGCGGTCCAGGGGGATGGAAAAATCCAATTTCACGAAAACCAAGCGAAAAACGTGTGGCACAAATGATCACGGCGATGTTTTGAGTGAATGAGGGAACTTAATATCGGCCCGCGGCTTTTCGGCGGCAGCGGCAGCTGTAATCAGTTTTTATCAACGTGACACCGGCTCGCACGACATCGCGCCAGCTGCGATGGCCGTGGTTCGTCCGTAGGAATCATGGATTTTGTAGATTACACGTTTGGTACCCCCGTGGGCAGATTAGATTTTTTCCGGGGCCTGTTCCCCGTAGGTCAGTACTTCAGGTATCTGAGGGCCAGAGCGTGAGAGTGAGCGAATTTGAACCCCACCTGTACTGGACTCCGTGTCCGAGTGTGCTTTTGATCCTTGTTCGAGAGAGAACGAGAAATAAACATAGATAAAGTGCGATCATAAAAAATTAGTTGCCCAACAGCGCATCGGGACACCAACGGACGCCACAGAAATTGGATGCGTGACTGGTGCCAGGACTACGGACTTTGTCGGCCCATTTGACTGTCAATATTAATCTACGTTTGTTTCCTATTCCGGTCCCCCCCGACTGTTACTGTCGGATGTTCGCAGGCTGCGTTGGTCCATAGGCTGCGGGATTAAACTTTCACCGTAATCAACACAGCGACAACCCCTTTGATGTGACTCCCCAGATGGACCGGAATCGAAAGCCAAAGCATCGCATGACTTTTGATGCTGCTGCGGCGCCCCGTCCGCCCTCGGGGAAAATGTGTTCCTCCGCTGCGTCCCGGCCATTTTCCGGCGAGCTCTTTTGCCACTTTCGGGGAGGTGTGAAAAATGTCATAAACGCTCGTTTGTTTGATCCGTGTGCCTCTGGTTGTTGCGTAATGGATGTGTCCCGCTCCCGCGAGACACGGAAATGGATTGTGATTGGTTGAATGCGTCGGGCTGTTCTAGAGCGAGATTTTGAAACGAAGCCATCAGCAAGAAAGTTGAGCTTACCGAAAGGAAGTGTAAATTTAATCTCCTGCAACGGGACGACGATCCGACTTTACAGAGAATTGGGCCCCCCATCAATGGGGGGCAAAAATCAACGCAAGGAAACAGGAAGGAAGCCCACGGTGGGTGCGAATTACAAGGAATGGTGGCACGTCAGTGTGTCAGCAAGGAGACAGCAATTTCTCCAATCCGGAGACCCGGAGCTCGGTGCTAGGTGGCCTCGTGAATGACGGTAATCCACTGAAAGGCGTGTGTAATCGTGTTAGGCGAAGATCAATTGATACCGGAAAGTAATTGCCAGTCTCTTCGGCAATGGCCCCTCCGATGGTTTGCGTACGAGACCGCTCCGATATCCGAATCAGCCCAATTGTAGTGCCACACAATCGTCGGTCCGTTCCGACAACCAACGGACGATTGTCGTGCTGTGTCTGATCGGTTTAAAGGAAGGCTCGCTACACTGGCGTAAGTGGCAACATCCATTGTGCCCCGTTACTTTGTGACACCACATAATGTATTCCGTCGGGTTTGTTGACGCTTCTTGATTCGATTCCTTCATTAATTTATATTGCACCAATCCGGGCGGACCGGGACACGATATAAATAGAGCTCAAGAGCGACCGAGAGAGAGAGAGTGTGTGTAAAAGGGAAGTCGAGTGATGATGTCTGTAAGTTGACGGCGTGACGCCGTCGTTGTTTACGCCCCACTCCGCCGGGAACAACCTCTATTCCTGGAGTCCGGAGTCTGTCCTATTTCTGGAGCGTGTTTCGCTCCGGACACGAACACACAATCACGCCTCGGTGTGGCGCCGACATCCGTCAAGAAGTTGAGTCGCCATGGTTGGGTTGGTGGCCAATCGATAGTGGCCCCCCAACTGCTCGGCTAGTGAGGGTCCTGGGCGCGCTGTTCTTCGATGCACACGCCAACAATGGGATATTAATTCTAATTTACGCTCCACCCGAGCCCGATTCTGGGCGCTCGTTGGGTGAGTTTAATTGAAAGATCGATCGATTCGTATCGGTCGGTCGCAAAGCTGACAAAGTTGCCGAAGATCTGCTGCTGATGGGACCACAATGATGCCGAGTGAAATACGGCGAGTTGTGGTTCGTCGTGGCCTCATTCAAGCGACTAAACGTGAAGTGCAGACGCTACTCCAAGTTATGGCCGTCAAGTGTCTACCGTTAACTATATTACATCACACTGGAGTTTCTCTCTCGTTCTCTATAACGAAGGACATTTGGGGTGGACTGCAGCACCATCTTCTCAGACCTTCTTCTCACGCAGCAGCGGTTTCAATTTTCAATTCGAATGCAAACCAATAAGGCAAACATCTTCGACTACCGTTCGAATGTCAGACTAGAGACGAGGTCAGAATATACTGCCAGAGGTTTCCAGATTCGTTGAAAAACCAATTAAGGACATAAACAGCACATCGCTGTCCTTTCGAGGAGCTTCATTTATATAGAGTCGGTACTCTGACACCCATCGACATTCCATTCTCTATCAATACCGGACCTGGAACCAACCTGGGGCAGAACCGGCGCTCCATCTTCTCTACAGGACATTATT
>NC_069144.1:55824074-55828297 GCF_943734635.1 Anopheles cruzii | reverse complement strand
GTCATCGCTGCAGCGCAGTAACCCTTGGAGAGTAACCGGCCCGAGCCCGTTGAGCCCGAACCGGAAACCGGAACCCGCTATCGCCAACCGTAAGACGCCGGCCGTACGCCGGCGATGCTGAAAGGATAACAAAGCAAACGGCTGAAGGACTATCAAATTGATTTTTGATTGGTTTTATTCTATTATTACATTATTACTTGTATCTTCTGCTATTTGGGTTACGTCTCACTGACTAGCTTCGCGGCGTTACCGAACCCCCGGCCGGTTCGGTTTCTGGGACCGTTTTGCCGAAGACCAGAAGTGATTGAAGTGATTCTCTGGTGGCCATCCTGCCATCCTTGGCAGTGGCAGTTACGTGGGGCCCGGCACCGTACGCATCTCCCCGCCGGCGGTCGTGAATCGTGGCCGGAGAAAGTTTTCCGATCACTGTCGCCCTGTCAGCACTTCCGGGCTCGGGATCGGGATCCGGCAAACTCGACACGAGGTGGCGTGTTCGATAACATAATAATGGTAAGGGAATCGGGGCTATTTTCGACAACGAAATTTGGTACCGCAGCGCTGCGAGGCCCCGATCGAAATGCAATACCGGACCAGTCAATCACGGTGTAACTCAATTAGCTTGCGGATGATGAGAAGAAAAATGTAGCTGTAGAGGGCGCGAAAGTTTGTTGCAGTCAAAGAAAGCGATTTAAAAGTGATAAAAGGAGGTTATTAAATATCGTAGAACCGGATTACTTCAAAAATTGTATTGAATTGATAAAAAAGGCAAAACACGTAAATCAATAAAACTGAAAGAATTAAAGCGTGATGTTTAAATACGCATACCAAAACCACATAAAACAAATAATAGATGAATTTATTTTTAAGTTATTATTTTATTTATTTGCATAATGCTTTATGGCTAAAATGTAGCAACCATGAATAAAGTAATCAAAATTGCTCCCTTTAACATGATTATGAGTTTGTGTTTAGATCGAAGCACTGTCTGTTACTTGCAAAATTCGCTGTAGTCTTGGTGAATTTTCTTCAACTCATACATACGCTCCCCAAAGGTCTCACGGTGACATCAAGTTGTTAATTGGATCAGTAAAACAAATTAATTATCATCTCTTCAGCCATTCGTCGCACTTGGCTACTTAGGGTTCCCCCCCGGCTTGGCCAGGATTCGACCTTTGGCGGCGCGTTTATTGCGCAGCCCGGGCGAAGGCGAAGTGTATCATATTTCCATTAATTAAGTCAATACGGTCACAAATGCCTCGACTTCCCCACTAAGCCACTCTTAATGCGAGAACCCGCCTTGCGTCTGCTGATGCTGCTCGTCACACGAAATTAGGCGCATGGATTTATTTGCGGTTTCCCTCGTGGAAAGTAAACAGTTTCAGCTGGAGCGTCAACAGTGGTGCCATCCGATTGCGCCGGGAGAGATTATAACTTTCACTCGCTGCTTGCCGTCGCACCGCTGTGTGAGTTGCTAAAGCAGAAGTGGTCGTTCTTGGTGCGAAGGAAATTCGCGGAACGAACCAGCGGGCCTGGGGACGGCAGAAATGAACATATTTGGCAACGATAATATTTGCCCAACCCGCATAATGTTTCACCCGGCGGCTTAGGCAGCTCGGGCCCCGGCGGTTTCGTGATGATAAATGCTGTAACATTTAGCCAAAGTGCCCAAGATGCTGTCGCCGCCGCTTTTCCGCCGCCGTGGCTCGTGGCGCTGATCTTTTCACGCGGCGGTTTCGATTTCACGCCAGACAGATGCCTCCGGATGATGGCCTTTTGGTTACGGGAAATTGTTTTCCTCCGACGTATCGTTTGCGATTCCGTCCCAGGCGCGAGGCCCGTTTGTGCGTTTTTATTCAATTATTGTGTCGTTAGAATGCCGCGGATTACACGGCAATGGGTTTCGAGGGTGCCCTAAATTGAGGGACATTTTTATGGCCAATATTCGATGATTAGGTAACATGTTGTTGGTGCCTTTCAGTAGTTGAGCGGTATTGGGAAGTTGCGACAGCAGAGAATCTTAAGAAGAGCTTTAAAATCAATTTTCTGACATCTTAGTTTGTTGAAAACTAATACTTATGAAACGATCATTGCGGAAAGGACAACATTTTCTTTCAGAAAGGGATGGTCCTTCCTTCTTACACTAAAAATGATTCTTTATTTGAAAAGTTTTGTATAGCTCGGATAATAAACAAGCCTGATGAAAACAACACTAATCGAAAATATAATAAAAATGCACCGTAAAATAACTAAACTTTGCCGACTTTCGAACTAACTGAATACGATTCATTCCAGAGCTTACATTAAACACATAAACATTCTCATCAAATCACTGCCCGGCTTAACAAAGTGTAGCAATTAGGGATGAAATTTGTCGCACACCAAATAATTGTTGGAAATTCTTCGAATCTGGCCCACTGGGTGCTCGCGGCCACGTCGCTGCCGTCGCGGAATGTGGACCGCAGCACAAGCAGATACCGTTTCTTTATTGTTTAATCACCCCGACGGCGGCGACACTTGCTGCGCGGTGGGACAGTTTGCCGCTAAACTTCTTAAATAAATTTCGCACCCTTCTTGGTGTAAATTTCCTGCCGACTTGTTGACGCAGCGTGCCCCCATCGCCAAACACCCCGACCACCGGCGGCCGGTCGCCTGTCGGACAATTTTTCACGCCCCGTCTGTCACGAAGATGATAAAGGCACCGGCGGCCACCGTTCCGTGGTCTTCCGTGTTTGAGGTCTGGGTTTTTGATTAATTATCGCGCCACACTTGCCACGCTTGACTCCTGCTGCGTGCTGCGCTCCACGGCAGCATCCGGTCCGCCACGGTTCGCAGTGAGCAAGATTGAACGGAGTGAGGGCGAACTCGGGCACTCCTGCCCACTGGCAGGCCACTGCTTTAGTTTCGGGGTTTTAGTGTCGCTTCACTGGAGCAACATGGCGGCCGCCTACCATGGGGCGCCCAATTTGACGCGATGTTTCACCTTTCAATCGCGAATCCGGCCGCGTCGGCCCCATCTCCGGAGAGAGTTGGGCTGCCATTGATCCGTGGATCCGCTGCGAGTGTCAAGTGCAGTCTGTATCGTAAATCAATCATCCAATCAACTCTGATCCCGGGGGCTTGCCGTTGACTCGGTCGGTCGGTCGGCCTGCGTAGTATCTCCAGTGCCGTGACAGGGCCTGAAGAGGCGACACTCATGGCGCTACGGTGAAAGTGAACGGGCGATTGAGTGATAGTTTATTTGCTTCAATGGCTGATAAATCGACCATAAGACGTGGTCTGTTCCGGGGCGAGTTGATGAGGCGTAGTGTTATTGTTTCCCTACTTTTTCCACGGGAAAACTCCATGCTGCGCGAAAGGGAAAAATTACGCACCGAAGGCAAGGATTTACCTCAACCACATGTTGACGGGAGTGCACTGGGCAGGTGACATCGGTGAAACAGCTTCCATAATCATCCGGATCGGGCCGGTACGCACCCGAGGGCACGCACACTGTACCGGGCAGAGTTGTAAAGGCAGTTATCGGCAAATTTATCGCACATTGGGACACTGGCGGCCGTGATGGATGCCCACACCCGGCACGGAACGGTGCCGGACCTGGACGGTACGCAAAATGGGCAACTCTTGGCCCATAACGGTGCATATAAAGGGAATAAGGAACGGCAATAACCGGGGACCCGGAGAGCCAAGTCGGAGAGATCGAGCGATGAAGAGAAAGCGAATGTATGCAAAAGTAATTTCGAATGATATATGAATGCCGCCCGCATTTCCGCTGGGCGTGTACGCTGGGGCCGGAAGCCAGGAGCCGCGTTGCGCTTTGTTTTGCATTTATTTATCGTCGAACTATGAACCGGGAGTGTAATGTGGAGACTCCTGCGAAAAGTACGCACGAGCTTCGTCAGGTATTAGCCAGCCAACGAGGTGTGAACATCGATCGAAGCCGGCAGATCGCTGGAAGAAATGAAGTAATAAAATTTATCACTTACTGCTGGTAGAAGAATGGAGAATGTTGATCAATAGTATCTTAATTGATACATGCTACTGAAGAATTCCAGCAGAAAAGATCGAACGGTGGTGAACGCCGTTATAGCAGAACGTTCGCTTCTTTTAGTAAACATTAAAAGGACTGCAAAATGGCCATTATGTTTAGCGGCATAATACAAAGTCGTTTAGAATACAGGTCGTTTAGAAAGCTTTGCATCGATTCTCTCATTTCTATCCAATCT
>NC_069144.1:55817951-55823906 GCF_943734635.1 Anopheles cruzii | reverse complement strand
TTGTTGATCAATAGTATCTTAATTGATACATGCTACTGAAGAGTTCCAGCAGAAAAGATCGAACGGTGGTGAACGCCGTTATAGCAGAACGATCGCTTCTTTTAGTAAACATTAAAAGGACTGCAAAATGGCCATAATGCTTAGCGGCATAATACAAAGTGCAAGAAAGGTCGTTTAGAAAGCTTTGGATCGATTCTCTCATTTCTATCCAATCTTGCAAAATCAATACACTTGGATCGTTAACTTTTTGGGGTTCAGGACTCGAAACACGAAAATGGCTTCAAATGGGAAATTATTTCTTGGCATTTAGGCTGTAATATGATTTGGAACATGTTTGTTTGACCTTGAAAAGGGCAGGCTTCCGGGAAGATTCCTTTTTAGTCAAGCCTCTTTAACTCCTCTTCAGTCAAACTTTCAACAATTATTAACTGTATGAGATTGCTAATGAGATATCTTAATATTTTTATATGTTTCTTGTCTTAAATTACCGGAACATGTTTCACTCAGTCTAATTTGAATTGTTTGAGCTTTTCTATTGGCTTTTTTTTAAATTTTATTTTGTCGCATTTTTTTAACTTCTTTTCATAACTTTTATAAAGCTACATTTAAAAATAATATCTCTCATAAATAAATCACAATTAGTATTTAGTGATGAATTGCGGATGAGTGCGCACATCCGGGACACCATCCGAGTTTACCTGGCTTATATGTGAGCAAAGCCAAACGCCAAACGGATGCGGCCCACGGCGTGCGAAATCATCCAAGTCTCCGAAGCGAGCGAAGCGAACCGTTCCGAAAATTACGCCACGAAATTCGCCGCGGCCGTCAGCCATCCATCATGCTCCGGAAAAAAAGAAAGAAAACAAACCGAAACTGGAGCACTACCAGCAAACTGGCAAGAAAACGGCCGTCATTCGGTGACACTCGGTGGAAATGCTTTAGAGAGTGTGTCCTTGTGTGTGTGTGTGTTGGGGGACTGTTTTTGTTAATATTTTGGCAAAGCAGTGGCAGCTCCGTCCGCTCGGTTGCCACCGTGGAGCTGGGCGTTTTGGGCTCGCCCCATGGGAACGAGAGCGAGACGCACGTGTCACACGCTCGTGATTCGGCCAACCGCCACTTCGCTTCTCGCTCTTGCGCTCCACGACGGCTTCCGTCGCCAACTAGCGTGTGTGTGTGTGCGGCCTCCCGAAAAGTGTCGACCGGCGGCGGCTGCGGGCGTACACCGCCTCGTCTGTTTACACGGGTTTTTCTCCGCTTTTTCCGACGTCGTAGTTGTCGGCGGAAGTACGAGCAAGCGGACCAAGGGTTGCGCAGAAGGCCCGAGCGCAGCACCCTGTGACCGGAACTAGGCAACCGCCAACGGCGACGGTGATAGCAACAATAGGGGAAACGCGAGCGAACGGTTCGGCACGATCGTCCGACGGCCGACCAGCTGCTGTCACCGAGCGGCCACGGCGGCTGTAAACATTGCCGGCGTCGGGCACTAGGCGGCTCCATCGGGCGGCCGGCATCGGTGTTCGGGTGCGAGCAAAAACAAACCGAAGCGCACCCGAAGAGGGCCCCGGAACCGAAGCACTTATCCCTAACCTATCGCGGCAAAAGGGCATCCCGCGTACCAGTTAGTCGGTCGGATTGGTTCCAACGTGTCGGACGCGTGTGTGTTGTCTGTCTTCGCGGTGTTAATCCTTCTCTCGGGTGCTCGGGAATACGGAGTGTCGCGGCGTGTAGTCGAAGTTTCCACAAGAAGTCCCAGAAGCGAGCCGATCGCGTCGTCTGTGAAGCTATTTTGTGCGGTCCGCTTGTCCTGGCTGGACGTACTAGATGGTGCAGCCCGTTGATCGTGGGATTAGCGAGTCGATTGAGTTGACACCGCTAACCAGTGGCTGTAGGTTCGCCGTGCGCGAAAGATCACTCAAATCTAACTATAACTAGCCGTGGCCGTGGATCTTCCTTCGCGATCGCTGCCAGCAAAGTTCGCGAGTGTCCCTGTGGCGCGATCGTCTGCGCACGTCACCAGAAGAAAGTGCTGACAGTCCGTGTGGTGGTCCGAAAGCAATAGAAATTAAGAGCGTGTTTACGTCCGGCCAGATATGAGGTGTGGTGAGTGATTAAGAGCGGTATTAAATGCGCTGAATCGAGGTCCCGCTTGCGAACGGGGTGTCCCGATCTAGCGGCGGACGTAAATTGAGAGTGAAATCCAACCAACCGCCGACACTGTGTGGGGTGTTTTGGCCGAGTGGTACCAGTGCGGTGCGGTCGCAAGGGCGAAGAATCATAACGCCACCGGCTTCGTTCTTTGGCAGGTACCTGTTTAATGTTTAATTTCATTAATATTTATTAGCATTCAGAGAGTTTGCCACGGAGCCGCCCTCGGCGACCCGGTCCCCGTCGGTGTTGAAAGCCGAGCTTCCGGTATTCATTCCGGCAAAATTCCAGTCCATCAGAAAGGGTGATGGTGCCATCGCTGCTCAAGTGGTTGCCCCATTCAGGCGCTTGACGGATGGCTTATCCTTCTTGATCCGTAAATTATTTCGTACGACAAATCTTTCCCCGGCCCGGCTCGGTGAGCCTGACGGCGGGGCCGGGCAGACGGGTATTTTTCACGCCTTGGTGCAAAATTGTCGCGCCAACACCCCAGCACCATCTCCCCACCAGGCCCGGGCCTGTCTGCGGTCGGTCGTCGTCTAAGGGGCGACCTCGTTTTGAAGCGGTCGTGCTCGGTGGACCGTCAAAGGCTCGAGCAAATGCCGGGCTGCTTAGAGGATTAATTAAACGTAGCCCCCCCACCGGAGTGCGGTGCGGTCGCAAGGGCGAAGAATCATAACGCCACCGGCTTCGTTCTTTGGCAGGTACCTGTTTAATGTTTAATTTCATTAATATTTATTAGCATTCAGAGAGTTTGCCACGGAGCCGCCCTCGGCGACCCGGTCCCCGTCGGTGTTGAAAGCCGAGCTTCCGGTATTCATTCCGGCAAAATTCCAGTCCATCAGAAAGGGTGATGGTGCCATCGCTGCTCAAGTGGTTGCCCCATTCAGGCGCTTGACGGATGGCTTATCCTTCTTGATCCGTAAATTATTTCGTACGACAAATCTTTCCCCGGCCCGGCTCGGTGAGCCTGACGGCGGGGCCGGGCAGACGGGTATTTTTCACGCCTTGGTGCAAAAGTGTCGCGCCAACACCCCAGCACCATCTCCCCACCGGGCCCGGGCCTGTCTGCGGTCGGTCGTCGTCTAAGGGGCGACCTCGTTTTGAAGCGGTCGTGCTCGGTGGACCGTCAAAGGCTCGAGCAAATGCCGGGCTGCTTAGAGGATTAATTAAACGTAGCCCCCCCCACCGGAGATCGGCTCATCGGGGTGCTGTGGCACGGCACGGCAATCTACCCATCTTCAAAGTGCGCGTCATAATCCGGACGAAAACTGCACCAGTTGAGCCAGCAATTCATAATTCATAGCTGGAGAAGTTGCTGACTGCTGCGCTCTGCGGTTCGGGTCCGAGGCTTGCCAAGAACTTAATACTACAGGCCCACTCGAGAAAGCCAACGGATTGACAGTGTTCGAGTTCGACAAGCAAGTGACAAGTGTTTATTTTAAATTACACGCTCAATAGGACCATAAATCTTCTCAATATTGCTCCTCGGGCACCCTCTCGAACGACCCGAACCAATGCGGCAATAAATTATTTTTATTGAGTGCGACGGATCGACTTGAGGATCCAGCAGGGCGAGCTGATGCAAAATAAATAATTATAAATTCTCTTCTTACGAAGCATAAATCGTGCTTGTTTGTCACCGTTTCCCCCCGATGTGGATTGCTTAAAGCTTTCCCTACAAGAGACCCGATGGTCCGGCCACCAAAAGCCGCCGTGTTAAGCCTTTATGATGTTTTATCGATTTTATCTCGTTCGTCGTGCGCCGTCCGGGCAGACAGTGCGATAATCAATATACACTTTGACTGCTGACCCTCGACGGGTGGCGAGCATAATTCGTTATAACGCAGACCATTAGCATACCGTAGCATGGACGAGCGGGCATTCAGTCGTACCGACCGTGGTCCTGTGCGGTGCGAGCACCCGGCCCAAGGTCTGTATAAATGTCGCGCTGCATATTATCCTTTCCGCTTTGAATAATCGATGGTTTCGAGCATTGTCAGCTCCGCTTTCGGTCTCATTCCGAGCCATGACGCTGCAAACGCAACGTGCGGCCGCCTGCATCCGGAACGGTCAACGGTTTTCGTTGTCCGATGTTCCGGCAGCCTGGACTGGAGATCGATTCCAATCCAATGAACCATCGTGGGGCTAGAGGAAAAACAAAACCCGACGGTCGCCCCCATTTTTCACTTGGGATTGGGACACTCTGTGCTAGAGCCCCTAGAGTGGCGAAGAAACGCAGCTGTTTGTGCAGACGGTGCGGGCGACAGGGCCGCCCGAGGAGACGCCTTCCGGAACAACCGGGCGTCGTTCCGGTGATTGTAACGATACCACAGACCGGTGACCGTAATTCAGGACAGGGCAGGACAATTTCAATTTCCTCTCACAATTAGGTCGGCCTCCATCGGGATATATTTATGGTCCAGTTTGCGTCCATCAAAATTTTTCGGAATGCGGGGCACACCGTCCCAGCGGGAAGGAAGTGTGCATTAAAGCGGAAGGATGTGAACGTGTTGCTCGCTCCGGCTAGTGAGACAATGGTGACAACGGTGGTGCGAACGGTGGTGCCCGGTGGACACTAAAGTGCTGGCAGTAACAAGTAAATTCAATTCTGACACCATCTTCGGGGGGCAGTGAGTCTATGACACGACTCCGGGTTGAGCTCGGGCCAGGTCAGAATAATATGGTCCCCCTTGGAAGCGCAGCCGATGCACAGATGCTCCGCTGGGAAAAGGGAATTTCCGGAAAGCTGACACTGACGTGCTTGATTTTAAGACGGCCCGACGGCGGTCCCTAGGTGTGTGTGTGTGTGTGGGAATCGTCATGAGTGTTGCACATTCAACATCGTTTTCCAATTATGTTGCACTAAGCGTAAAAGTTTCTCTCGCTCTCGCTTTCCACAAAGCCGGGACTACGGAGCTGTCACCTCTCCGGCAGAAAGGCAGACGCTTCCGATGCGAATGTTGGTGGCGACCGTAAGGATGGAGCGTTCGGCAAAAGTTGCTGAGCGCAGTGAATCGACTTTCTTGTGCGCCTCGCCGAGCATATCCTGTGTGATCGGTGGGAACGGAGGCGTGCGCCAATCGGCAACCGAAACCTCACCGATTATGAATCTATTAGTGTGTGATTGTGAAGGTGTGTTAGAGGAAGCCCGGTACGGGTTGTCACCCTACCAGACGGTTCTACTGTTGGGCTTAGGAACTTAGGATTCCTGACAGACTTTTGGCCTGGAAATCCCATTTGTATTCAGCAAAGCATTGAAATGCTGCGTTGAATGCGTACACTTGTTATAAAGTTGTTTTGTTCATAAGCAGCGCCTAGAGACTGAAACACCTGACGGAAAACACCTTACTGAGTTAGAGTTAGTTTACCTTACTTATAACTCCAAAATTCCTTCTTTATTCTTCCAAATGGATGTCATCATTTCGGTTCCCTTCTTAATTATTGACTGTAAAAGATGTCCCCGGATCAGTCTCTTGAGTCTAGTGAATAGCCAGAAGTCACATAGTGCTAAGTTAATCGAATACGGTGGTAGCAGAACGATCTGAATTAGGTATGTGTGGAAATGATCACGAATTGATCACGAAAATATGATACAAAATTACCACGAGGAAGGTCAAGAAATATCCACAAATCCGGTCTTTTTGGCGCACATCATAACGCAAACGACGCAAAACATTCAAATACTATTGGCAGTTTGGTCCGTTTGGAAGCAATTCATGATTCACCACCAGGGTTGCAATGTTTCACATTAGCTGTATGTTTCTATTTTTATCGATAAGTGTTCGATGTGCCATTTGAAACATTTTT
>NC_069144.1:55815907-55817451 GCF_943734635.1 Anopheles cruzii | reverse complement strand
CCGCAAAGTGTTGGGTGGTTGACGTTAAATTTCAATGCCCCGATTCAATTCCAACCAATTATGCTAATTTGTTGTCATTGTCCGCCGCCGATTCGGTGACGGCTATCGCGATTACTACCCCACAACTAGCCGTCAAAATGGAGCGTTCTCCGTTGTACTTGATTGTAAAAAGTGCGAAACAAAAAAAAGGGCCACTGTTGACATCTAAGCAGGACCACAGCACACGGCAGGAGCCGATACATTCCGAACCGCATTCCGATGTAGACACGCGAACAAATGGCTGCCAATCCAGAGGCACTGATCCGGAAAGGGCCTCCAGACCCAGTTGGGAGGGTCTCTCTGTGGCAGGGTCCTGCAGCGACACCCAAACTGGCAGGACGACAAGCCAGATGACGATTGATGGTTGTCTGCCCGAACAGTGCTCTCCGCAGCGCAGGGAGGCTTGAGCTTGCTCGATCCACTATCATTGATTTGTCACACAAACACGCACACACACACGCACATAGTGATTCAAAGTCCGGCAACTTTGGTGGACAGCGGCATGACACGACGCGACACACAACAATCTGCGTGCCGCCGGTCGAAGGAAAAACATTCAAACAACGACTGTTTAGTTTTTCAATTAAATCCGTCAACCGACGAGGCCAATCAGAGGCCGGCGAACGTCCCTTTTCGTGTTCCCGAGGGCCACCATCAGTAGCAGCAGCAGCAGCAGCAGTATCGTCCACACGCTGGTCGCTACATAACAATGGCGGCACATATGGTTTTGACAGGGCCAGCGCCTCGCACCGAGTGCGGTGCTTTTTGTCGAGCGGTCCGTACTGTCGGCGATGCACAAATCGGATGCTGGCCGATGCACCGGCATTGGGGCGTGCAAAATATCTGGCCAAAGCCACACTTGACCAGTCGCCGGTCACAGAACAGCACCCCCTCCACGGTCCTTGGCCGCATCGAAGTCACAGTTGAGTCCGCCTGACAGAACCCGGCCGATACGGGCTGATGATGGTGGTGGTGGTGGTTGTTGTTGTCGTGTTGTTCTCGTTTTGTAGTGCGTCCCAGCCCACGGCTTCCCGCTCTTGACGTTGGGTGCATTCTCGGTCGCCGTGGCCGGGTCGGAAGCATGTTTCTAATGTTAAAATTTTCCGAAAGGCATGTTATGTTAATTGAGCGCACCATTACAAGTCACCAGCTCGGCCAGCGTGCTGTACAGGCGCTCCAGTCGCTGCCGCCATCGCCGCCGCCGGTCGCCGATGATGAGGGGCCATCAAAAGCAGCTCAGAGCGTCAGTGCGATACTCTGCGTGCGAGATTTACAGTAACGAATCAATTTGTGGAACATGGCCCCGAGTGCTGGAGTCCGGAAGTCTGCAGCAGAAATTGATAAATGATTGGACTCAGCTCAATTCTTTTTCAGTTTGTGGCACTCACACGTTGCGTTGAACTTGTGGTCGTTTGTGAGATTTATGCGTGCTTATGTTCCCTTGTTACTTATACAATTTGCTGATTTTTGAGGAAATTCTCGATTTAGTCACAGCAAAAATCAGC